>NW_026901626.1:455000-510275 GCF_033783945.1 Neopsephotus bourkii
CCTCTGGGACATAAGCACGAGAATATTGCCCAGGGCCAAAAGACTGACTGCGGCAGGGCATTGCAAGAGATTGCTTGGCTATGCCATCTACCTGCTGCCACAGTGCACAATAATAGAGGACATAGTGCCTCTCCAGAAAAATGCAAGATCCAAAAGTTTGGAAAGCAGACTTTGTTAAGCTTTTCTGAATATTAAATATTGCAGAAGACCCAGGGAAGGCTCTTCTGCAAGGAATAGGAGGTCTGTGACAAAGGACAGGGAGAGGTTCAAGGTCATTTACGTATCATTCTCTCGTATCAGCTTGCTCTCTCTCAGAAATTATGGAACTGTTGCTACATGCCTTCGTGTGCCTAAATTAAGTCTGTTTCTGCTGCAGATTCTGAGGGGCTTGCATAATTCACGCATTACAGACATCTTACATAATAAATTTCTTCAAATGATGTTTTCCAAGATTCTCTCAATTAATAAATTATTTTCTTGCATATATGTAGTATCTTGTTCTTTTCTTTGTTTTAAAGATATTTTATATTACATTTTACAGACTTTCCAGATGCAGTTCAAGTAGATATATCAACTGCTGTCCTTAAAATCACCTCAGTAATGCACATTGTGCCTTATGGTCCTGCCTTTGGGATACCTCTTCCTGTAATCATAGAATCATAGAATAGTTAAGGTTGGAAAGGACCTTAAGATCATCAAGTTCCAACCCCCCTGCCATGGGCAGGGACACCTCACACTAAACCATATTCCCCAAGGCTTCGTCCAACCTGGCCTTGAACACTGCCAGGGATGGAGCATTCACAACCTCCCTGGACAACCTATTCCAGTGCCTCACCACCCTCACGGGAAAAAAATTTCTCCTTACATCCAGTTTAAACTTCCCCTGTGTAAGTTTTAACCCATTACCCCTTGTCCTATCACTACAGTCCCTAACGAAGGGTCCCTCCCCAGCACCCCTATAGGCCCTCTTCAGATACTGGAAGGCTGCTATGAGGTCTCCACGCAGCCTTCTCTTCTCCAGGATGAACAGCCCAAACAACTTTCTCAGCCTGTCTTGATATGGGAGGTGCTCCAATCCCCTGATCATTCTCGTGGCACCCCTCTGGACTTGTTCCAACAGTTCCATGTCCTTTTTATGTTGAGGACACCAGAACTGCACACAATACTCCAAGTGAGGTCTCACAAGATCAGAGTAGAGGGGCAGGATCACCTCCTTCAACCTGCTGGTCACGCTGCTCTTTATGCAGCCCAGGATACGGTTGGCTTTCTGGGCTGCAAGCGCACACTGAAGGCGGCTCATGTTCAATTTCTCATCGACCAACACCCCCAAGTCCTTCTCCACAGGGCTGCTCTGAATCTCTTCTCTGCCCAGCCTGTAGCTGTGCCTGGGATTGCTCCAGCCCAGGTGTAGGACCTTGCACTTGGCATGGTTAAACTTCATGAGGTTGGCATCAGCATACCTCACAGGCATGTCGAGGTCCCTCTGTATGGCATTTCTTCCCTCCAGCGTACCAACCGAACCACACAGCTTGGTGTCATCCACAAACTTGCTGAGGGCGCACTCAATCCCACTGTCCATATTACTGACAAAGATGTTGAACAAGACCGGTCCCAACACTGACCTCTGAGGGACACCACTCAGTACTGCTGGTAAGACATAGCTGGAAAATGTAAGCAACTCTTCCAAAACCTACTGAATAAAACCAATTTTATTCTTGCATTTTTAGATCATAATACACCACATTTATTAAGTAATATGAACAACTACCATGCTACTAAGGTTTTTCATCCATTGGTATCTGTAAGTTATTTCACTTGTAATCCTCACTTTTGCAGAGTCAATGGGAGTCTTATTTCAGTAAAGGCAAAATGGTTTTAAGTTTACTGGTAAGTTTCCAAGAGACAACAACAGAATACCAAATCCTGTTTTGCCTCACTTTTTCTACGCTGTTCAAGGAGGCAATTGAACATAATTATTCTTTGACATATGAAGCTTTCTTATATTAGACTCCACAGCATACAGCTGTCTTCCACACAATATACAACATCTGCATGCTAAAATAGGGGAGGGAATATGGACTACAATGCGATTAGTAAACAGATGTGTCCAGTCCTGTACAACTTCTAACAAATGAAAAATTTCTAAAATTTACATGAAAATCAGAACCTTGAAAGACAACAGTGGCTTAAAGCTGAATCTCAGAGAAAACTAAGAAAAATGAAAGCATTAAGTGCTAAGATCACCTTGGCACATTTCAGGTCAAAACAGCATTTCCTGAAAATAGTGTGAGGCGTTTTTCTATGAAACATAGAACGGACCAGTGATAAAATTATATGGCTTCCACAATACATGTTTCTTTCAAAATTTAAACTTTCTATCTTGGTGAAGTCATTGCAAGAGTAACAAATTGTCAATACCTACTTCATGTTGATTTTCTATCAGAATAGTAGTGGCTTCAGATATCTTGGGGACTGCTTTTTTGTGTCTTTTTTTATTAATCAACAAATCCTTCCACTTGGTATCCAAGTGCCTCTCCTAAGGAGTTGACGACTTCCTAGCCCCCTTCTAGGATATAGGAACTCTGACAAACCTATCTATCTAGTCATAAAACCTCAAAAGTGAGAGCAATTAATTTACTTGTCCATGTGTCAGGTACTGATTGCATGTTGCTGCTGTTTTATAAAAATTGGCTTTAATATGTATCTAAATTTACATTTTCTTTTGATGTTAATTCTTTCTATCATTTTAGCTACTCTCCAGGCTTATAACCTATTTAGCTGTCAGTCCTGATATATCTTTATCCCTCAATTTCTACCTCTTACATTTTCAGCAATATCTTCTGTTTTGTTAAATGATTCCTCTCTTGAGCAATCCTTTAAGGATAACACTGCCCCACTTGGCTGCTGTTTAGCACTTCTAAATGGGAGAGATGAAAAGAGATATGAAGGTATCAGCCTTCAAGGCAGGCTAAATGTCTTAGTATTGGAATAATCAGACTACAAACAAATTAATCAGAAAATAGTCTATGTCTTAATCACTATGACCCAATAATATAGCTGTTGCAGAAGGCACTATGTGGGTAGCCAAAAGCTGTCTCAGTTCCCACCATACAGGTTCTATTGCTTCAGAGTAAACACCAGAGCTTCCTAATCTGGAGGATTTCACAGACTTTTTTTTTTTTTTTCTGGTCTTTTGGATTAATTCAAGACTGGATATGTCAGAGTATGTGCTTAGGAATAGAAAGCAATAAGTTTTTCACCACTGGTGGGAAAGCACTTTGCTAGTGGGGAGAGAAGTGTTCCAACCATGAATTAATCAAACAGACTTTAACCAACAGATCACAGACAACTGTAAAACATATGGCTGTGAGTTTCCCTGTTTAAAAGAAAAAATAAAAAATGGACAGTTCTGGAAAGTGACACAGCACAATTTTTCAAAATGTGTTTTCCTCTCTGCTCTAGTGACTGAAGTCAGTCAGAAGCAAATTTAAAACCAGTTTGTAGAATGAAACAAAACTATATTTATGAAGATTGGTTTTTGTAACACAGGCTAATAGGGAATATTCATATGTGAATTATTGCCAGGCATGTATGCTTACCTTAAGGCTCCAGCAGATGGCAAATGGCATTCTAAAAGTTTGGTACTAAATTTAAGCTGAGTTGTAAGTTGATACTGCTAGCAATAACAGTTTTAATATTAAGTCACAATGAATCAGCAGAAGAATAACAACCAGGGACACCAGAAGAAGAAATTTCAATCAGTCATAATGTTTAGTTGAAAAGCTTTTGTAGTGAAACTATGAGTGTTTACAAGACTAGAAATCCAAATGATGTGATTTAGCTGATGTTTCACAGCAAAACTAAAAGCAGCTGGACTTCAACTCAACATTCACTGTGAGGTTCAATTTTATTTTATTTTTTAAAGGAATTTAAGCAGAAGAGTCAAAGCTAATGAGGTTCCATGGTTGTAACTCAGAGAAAAAAAAAAAAAACCAACAAAAAACAAACAACCCCCCCCAAAAAAAAAACCCTAACATCCTTCATCAATTCTACAGGCTATTTCATATTATTTTAATGGATGACTGAAGAGTTATGGAAACTCATTCGATCCACTAAATATATAATTTCAGACACATTCCATAAATGTTTGATGTGTACATCTGATTTACTTTTCTGCTTGCTGAACATTTAGTTTTTGAGAGAAAGCTTACTGTTTCCTTTTCAGCTCAATGCAGACTGTTTCAGAGGAAATAAAGAGTGCATGCTCTTCCATGAGTATTTCTTCGGTTTTGGTTTTATTGCTCTCAGCAGGTGAAATAAAAGATGAGTTTGACTACAAGTCAATGGTTGGGTTTTGGCCAACACTTAAAGAACACTAGCCAAATCTTGTTCAGAGAGAAGAAAGCTATACCAAGCTTAAGTTTACAAATGGAAGGAAAACCAAAACCATTAGCAGACCAGAAAGAAGTTCTTCAGGAGACCTGTGGCCAAGTAATGCACAGAGGGGGTTAAGAAAACAAACCACAAGCTCATTTGAATTGGTTTCAGATTTTACTGAAAAAAAAAAAAAATGGTAAAAAGGCTCCAAAACTCACAAAGTCCAAAATTAAAGCACGTGATTCTGACTCTTTGTTGAATGACCAAAACTCCAAACTTTGCTTTTGCCAAAAAAGATCCATTTTGTGACATTATAAATAAGCTGCTGTTTTAGTATTTCCTAGAGAAGACTGACTGTTCAAAATACCACTTTAATGTTTTCCCTGTTTTTTTGTATGCGTTCTTCATATTCTCTGTGTTTTCCCTCACTCATATAGAGCAGCTTATCCTCTCAGCTAACCAGTTCCTGGTCAACACACAGAAATGATACATCTCCCATGTGGAGTTCAAAGTGTCAAGAAAGCCAGCAAAAGCAGGTTTTCTTCTCTAAGATGAAAGATACATTTTCCAATAGGTTTTGCATATTCTTTCCTTATCTTTGACAAACTAAAATACTGTCTTTATGTACATGCACCTGGCTGTGAAATATTTTGAAACAATCAGAACTAAAACTGGTATTTCCATAGACAGATTAATGAAATAAAAAACCTATTGGTCAGTTGTTTTCAGATCACAAAGCAGAATGAAGTCAGTGGTTTTAAAAATATACAATGTCATTTTATTAAAAAGTACAGTTTACTTTAGCTTTTCACTAAAATGATATTTTTTGATTGTATAAAGGCTTTGACCTGAAGCTCCTAACACGTTATTTAAAAGCTGAATTGTGACAGTAAAGCACAGAAAAGCTAAATGGCAAAGCACATCAGTAGCACAGATGAAAATAAAAACCAGACTTCCTGAGTCACTGTCATTTGAAATCACTCAATATCAGTGCTGTCACTTTTGCAAGACTCTTTGAAGTCATATGACAGTTTATGTATTAACTTGAAATTCTCATCTCTAGACTGACCAATGGAGACAAGTAAAAAGGAGATAATGTTTCCCAAAATGTCTAAGAGCCAGTAACATAAAAAATGCAAAAAAAAGTATCTGGCAAGTTTTTGAAAAGTACTCAGCGCTACCTTCAGGTCTGGAGAGTCAAATTAATATATGATATTACCTTTAATTACTTTAAAAGCAGAGAGAAGGAGCCCTAGCATGGGCTAGCAATCCAATTGTGCATCCTTGCACATACTATTCTGAAAATCGTATCATTATGTGAAGAACTGCTTAACCTGGTTACAGTCAAGTTAGTGTGGGTATGATTCCTCCAGCCTGAGTGGCAGCAAGCTGGTTCTGCATCCTCACAGAGGAACTGGATTTCCAGTGTTCAACACCAGACACCCTCTGAAATCGATAGTCCTGGAAGAACTGAGAAACTCAACTGTCTGAACAGAGAAACTCAACTGTCTGAACAGAGACATCTGCACTAACCCAAAAGACATGAAGGAAGCTATAAAGAGACAGTACAATTCAACCAAAGCCAAAATCTACTCACTGTAAGGCCACACTCACGCTTCAGATCATGTGTTTTCCTCCTGAAGCTACCACCAGACAAGGTCACCTTGTGGTTAGGGTGAGGAGAGGAAAACAACAGTAGGACAAGCAGTAGAAGAACAAATTGGAAGAAAATGTATTTTGTTCACTCACTCTGGTGGCTGAAAGATCTCTAGATATATTGTAATTAACACAGGTATTCAAAATTCTAGTGTCCATAGAGGAATGCATTCACAAGTAAAAATAACTTTATCCAGCAAATAAAGATCCTAATTCAGTTAAGACTGTAATTCCCTGACTTAAAATTTGAAGGTCAATCTCTACTGATGTCTTCTGACCCACTCAATATGTTATGCTGCACCATTTTGGCCTCCATCTATTACCTTTTTAAAAAATATTTGATGACATATTTTGTTCTTGGATTTGGCTTTTACTCATGCAGAATTTATGACATTTTTCCTCCTATGAATAGTTTTCAGACTTAATCTAAGAAACTTTACAAAAAGTTAATTTAGGCCACTCTGAACTTCATCTCAGAGTTTTTGCTTTCTCCTATCTCCTACTTTTAATTAAATGAGCTTCAGCATCCAAGAAACTGGGAATATTCCTGTAGCCTGAGACAATCAAAACACAGGATTCTGGTGCACATAGCTCTTCCATTGATTCACAAATCAATTTTCATTTATTTATTGATTTTATAATGTTAATACTCCATATAATAGCAACAGTGACAGTGGAATTAAACTTTGTGACTGTAAAATGTATTCTGGTTTGAAAATTAATGTCTCAGCCTCACATTAGTATTTCTTTTACATAACTTCACTTACAGTGCCTTGACATTTAACTTGCTGAGAAAAAAATTATCCATTTGCAGTGTTCAATTCCATTTGCCTCACTTCTCATTTATGCCAAATAAAATTGACATCAGCTAATCACGTAGCTGGAGGCTGAACTGCCTTTTATTGCTATTAACCAATGATCATTTTTTAAAACAGCAAAAAAAGAAAAAGCTATTTTAGTTACAAAAGTATGTCCAGTTTTTCTTGACTGGAATATGCAATAAGTTTTCCTCCTCCAAAATAATCTAGTTTTGGACAGAAAAAAGAATTAAAAAAAAAAAAAAGAAAAGAAAAAGGAAAAAAATACCACTGCATCAATATCTATCAAAAATATGACAGTGCTTACATTAATCTTTATAAAAAGCAAGATGAAAACATTGCAAATTAAATCATCACATCGAAAACAATCTGCTGTAGCATTCATGCTAGCATTTCCTGTGACAACCTTTCCTTTGGTTGGGATTACTTCTTTAAATACATTACTATTTTCTTTTCTTTTTTTTTTTTTTCCCCATAATTTTGTGCAACATTTAAAAAAAGAGAAAAAAGATAAAATATTTTCAAGATTCAGAATCTCAGGAGCTCATTCTCCCACATTTGTATAATTATTAGATGCCCTAAGTGCCATGAACTATTTATAGCATTAATTTAATATCTGAAATTGTGATGATACGTCTCCATTCTGACAACAGAAATATACTATCCAACATAATTTTAGATGTTATAGCTAGCTACCTAACTGTCCAAATAAAAAGCTTTCCTTTGTGATAATTAGCAGGCAGAGTTGGAAATACAAATTATCTGATATTATGTGGTTACTTCAGTGTATTACTTTGATTTTTCTCTCAATTCAATGTCTTTACATTGCTGTGTTCTGAGGACATAAATACAAGAGCCATCAATTCATTTGCTCTTTGCCCATGCATTGTTATTGTGTAAAAAAGCTGCAGGCATGGCCTATGAGAAGCAGCTGAGGACTCTGGGTTTGTCTGGGATGGAGAAAAGGAGGCTGAGGGGCCACCTCACTGCTCTCTGCAGCTTCCTGAGGAGGGGAATTGGAGAGGGAGGTGCTGAGCTCTGACCCCTGGGATCCAGTGACAGGACATGTGAGAATGGCTCAAAGCTGTGTCAGGGGAGGTTCCAACTGGACATTAGGAGCCATTTTATTACCTAGAAGATGGTCAAACACAGGAATGGACTTCCTGGAGAGGTGGTCAATGCCCAAAGCCTGTCACTGGTTTAGAAGCATTTGGACAACGCTTTCAATAGCATGCTTTAACTTTTGATTAGCTTTCAAAGTAAGCAGTGTGCAACCCCCTTCTCAGCTGCTGCCTGAGTCTAGTGACAGTTCACTGTTACACAGTGGAGATCCCAATCTTTTTAAGAAGTCGTTCCCTGGACATGTATAGAAGCATATCAGTTAAGAGACTGCAGACAAAAGAGTACCTGCTCTATTCTTTAGTCCAGTTAGCAGCCAGAGACTGAACATTACTTTCATCAGACGCCCCAGTGGAGTCCATTTTAAACCAAAACTATGTGACAAGACTCCAGAAGATTCAGTAGCTGCCACACCTCCGTCTAAAAACAATAATTAAAAAAACTCACCCAAAACAAAACAAAATCTTACAAACCCTCTTATATTCTTATATTGTTGGATCTTTTCCTCAGATATCCTATTTATTCCTCAGACACCCAGTTATCAAGCTACTGAAACTATGCTGCCATTTTTATAATTAATAATTACTTATTTTAAGCACAACAGCCCACACATTCTGAGAGTGAAGACAGGAAGTCAATCTAAGCATAAAAGTTCTTCACTGTGGCCCTTGCTTGCATTTGCTCTAAACCTTGTGTCCTTCTTTATAACGTATTTTTCACAGTCCCTCCCAGAGCAGTTATGAGCCTATAAAAAGTTGTAGAACCACCAAATATTTAGGTGGTATTTGTAAAGAATGAAGAGATATGATTTATAATTAACCAGCACTTTTAATACTTACAGCTATTCTAATCCAGCAAGCAAAAAAATTTGTTAATCTCTGAAAATTGCAACACTTCTTTTATAAGAAAGAATGTAAAGGTACCTAACCATAATATAGAAACACCTTCAATTCTCAAATACTGATATAAGTCTCAGTATATATCTTTTGATAGCTCATCAAAATAAACTGTGGACGTTAAATAATAACATCTCCAGTTCAGGTGCCCTCATGTATTACAGATGCAGTTTTTGTGTTTTGACTTATTCTCTGGCTGCCTTCTGATCCTGCACTGCAAACACCACAAAACTCTCATGTAATGAGAATGCAGATGTTTATCCTTCTTCACATGAAGCCTAGGCTTGTATTTTAAAGCAAAGTCTGCCAACATGGTGTATGCATGATGCTTCCATAATGAGGGCAATGCTGGACAAAGAACAAAAAGACCTCTAGATTTATTTCATTTGTAGCCCTTTCCAGCCATCTGAAACTGAATGATTTAAATAAGCAGAACAATTTAAAATCTATTATGATTTGTGAGAGTTTAACATTACCCTAAACATGGCAAACCTGCTACAGTAACATATAAATCCTGTTTAATTTTGTCAGACATAGAGCAAACTATATAAAAGGTGCAAATTCTATTAAAATATTCCTCTTGGAAAGGTAACATAAACTTCTTTTTTTCCTGGCTTTTAACCCAGTTTTTGCACTGCTTCAATGTTTTCTTCTCATCTGAAATCAGACTGTTCATGTAATTTATTCTGTAAAACTGCATTGTGGCTATAAGCCAAATTCTCAGAGGAAACTGACACACGTCGGAAGCTTACAATTAAGTTCTTTAAAAGTAATACCCATAAGGTTTGAGATGAAGAAGACACTGAATTATGTCTTCATTAAGAAATATAGTATCTCACCTGTGCTATTTAGGTTCTTTTGTAACATTCATTGGATCTATTTTTAAGTTATGAATTGAGTTTAAAGCTGACCTAACAGCCATTTGCAAGTTTGTGCTTCTTTCTTTAGCTCTGAAAAAGAATATTAGACCTACTATTGGATTCTTCATACTTATTTTTTTGCTTCATTTTCCCCAAGGAATAATTTTGACAGATTACATAGATAGGCAAAATAGGAAGCACAGTTTTTTTGTCAGCCCTTACTGAAATTATAGGAAGATTACTACTAAACTGAAGAAAGGATTAGCCCTCAATAGATTAGGCCCAGCTGTGCCAATTTTTTAATCACTTGTTTCACAGAATAGAATCCAAATACAGGACTTTAACTTTTCAGAACATTACCACAAATACCCAAACTAAAAGCCCCTTGAAAGCCCACACATCTGCACTTTAATCACATCTAACCATGCTGGAACCAAGTCCAGAACATACTTCTAGAAGCCAGAAAACATTATTATTTCAAAGGATTAAGTAAAGATGACAAGATCTACTGACACTGCCAATCTTTAGTACAATGCCATGAAAAAAACAGGCAGTTAAAAACATAGTTTTGAGTCATTCCTTTGGCAGGAAGGAATGAAACCTGTGTTTTTTTTTTGATAAAATATGCTATCTACAAGTCTGCTAGCTGCTTTAAGGGGGAACATACCTTACTGATGTTGTTAAGATAGGGCACTAGCAAAAAGGAATGAAAGATCCAAATGCCTGGTGAGATCCTGACTGTAATCATCAGAGAGTGAGAAGCCGCGGGTCCAGATGAGTATGATTTAGTGTTTTTCAGGCTGAAGTTTGGAATAAGATGTCTAAACATCTATTGGATCCACACCCCCTCCTTTGCAAAGAAAATGTATTTCCATGTAGTTACATTAAATTAAAATTAACGAGAACACTGTTTCTAAATAGCTGGCAGAAGTGCAAATAAAAGAAAATTTCATTTATTGATATTTAAATTTTTACTCCTTGGCACGCCTGATTTTGTAGAACAAGGGTTGTTGTAATTCAAAATAAATGTTTGGCAATAAACAGTTTCATTGCTTTATATATATATATATATATATATATGCTTATAAAGTACCATAACAAAACATGTCTAGATTTTTGTGAAGCAGTGGAATGACAAGTGGAAGAACTACTGCCATCGCACTGAGACCCATTTTGAGATCTGAGTCATTGCTTTGGGCAGCCACAAGAAGTCAGTTTATCTGTGGGGTATGATGGTGGTATATGGTTGTATTATCTCAAAGAAATTCACTTTACCAATACAAAATTCCCTCTGCAACATTCACTAATTCTTGGGTTTATATTTCAGAGTGATGTGGATAGAACTAAGTCCCCAGTTCAGCACACACTATAAGTTAAATTTGCCTAGAGCCTGCTGTAATATTTAAACCACAAGCCTTTAAAACAAATAAACAAATTAGCAAAACAAAACAAACAAAAAAATACAAAAAAAAACCCAAACAAGCAAATAAGCAAAAAAAATAAATAAAAAGCAACCCCCCCACAAAAAAAAAAAAAAAAAAAAACTGAAGTGTCTAGTGGGTATAGGTGCCTCATATGTGATTACCCATGCAGGGCTGTTCATCTTAAAGAGGAGTGGAGGAGCAGACCTCATATGAAGTTTCTCAGAAGAAGCATCTGAATGCCTTACTTGAAAAAAATACTTTATTTTCAGTTTTTTCTATTGCAAACAGGCTGATGTAAACACTGCTGCTTTGAAAGCAGGACATATTTTTTGCTTATTACTTATTCTCTTGTTTTTTCAAAGAAGAGACATAAGCATTTTTCTTCAGAAGATGGGAAGAAACACTTTTATAGAGCACAGAGAGAGGCATCTGATTCCCAGGGAGTGAGAAGGTTTGGGGCATATTTATAGTATTCCCTAATGTCATTTCAGTCAGTGCCCTGCTGAGCATACAAGACATTCTGCATTCCATTTTGGGAAGCCTTTTTTTCTTGTGTAGGAAGCCTAATGCAGACTTACGGATTTCTGTCTGAATTCTGGTGCTTAAACATTAAAAGTTGCATTACTCAGCCTTGAAGGTTGCATCTTCAAAGATTTTACACTTGCTTTCATTACAGCTCAAAACTCTTTCAGAAAGTACAAGCAGCAGCATAAAAGTATTCAGCCAAAAGAGTTTGTCAGGCAAACAGACACAAATATCTCAAGTAATTGGAACTTTACATGATTTTGAAGTTTCAGACAGAAAATAAAACTTAATTTATTTTCAGTCTTGGGAAATGTACTAGCAAATGAGCATTTTTATTTCCTTAGCTCCTTCATCTTTATTTGGAAAGCCTTTCAAAACAAGTTTGAAGGCACTGAAGCTGTATGGCACACACAGTTTGGTAACGGTGTAAAAAAAATAAGGGTTTACAATTAAAGAAACAACATTGTTTAATCATTAATAATGCTAATAGAACCACTGATTAGAAAAAAAGGCTCCTAAAGTTTATCAGTTACCATTTATTAAGTCAACAATATCTATAGGGTATAACATTTTCAAAGGGCAACAGTCTGTGCTGGTTTTGGCTGGGATAATTTTCTCTACTACTACAGTAGCTAGTATGGGGCTATATTTTAGATTTGTGCTGAAAACAATGTTGATAACAAAACCATTATTGCTGAGCACTGCATATACTGAGCCAAGGTTTTTTCTGCTCCTCACTTCATCCCACAGCAAGCAGGCTGGGGGTGCACAAGAAGCTGGGAGGAGACACAGCTGGAACAGCAGACCTCAACTGACCTAAAAGGGTATTCGATATCATATGGTGTCATGCTTAGCATATACAGCTGGGGGAAAGAGAAGAAAATGGGGGGATGGTCAGAGTGATGGAATTTGTCTTCTGAAATGATCATTACACGTGATGGAACCCACCTGCCTGACCACGGGAGTAGTGAATGTATTCCTTTTTTTGCTTTGCTTGTAGGCACAGATTTTGTTTTATTTGTTAAACTGTCTTTCTCTCAACCTATGAGTTTTCTCACTCTTACTGTTTTGATCTCTCCCCATCCCACAGTGAAGTGGAGGAAGGAATGAGCAAGTGACTGTGTGGTGCTTAGTTGCCAGCTGGGTTAAACCAAATGTGGTCTCCAGGTGAAGCAAGTATCTCCAAGATACTTGTTTGCTTAGGAGAAAATTTTATTTCCGACAATTATCTGCCATTTAATTCACTTCTGTTACATGGAACTGAGGAAAATTAATACACTCTGGCACCTGGTTGCTTTTTACTGATCAGTCTAATCACACAGCTAATACTATCAAATATATCTGAAGTACATACAACATACAAGCACATTTAAAGTAACAGAGAACTCACTCCCTGATGCTAGACAGCTTACACAGGTATTTAAACCTAAGCAAAGTGAGTTTGAAGTATACAGGAAGCACTGCCAGCTCACATTGGGACATTTTTCATCTCTTTTTTAATTATACGGCACAAGGTGCTATGGAAATCTGGACCAAAATTTTCAATATTTCTATGAGACTTTATGAGATTATTCTGAACATTAGTTTTCAAGGCTTATGGATTTGCCATTGTATCCTTAGCCAATATTTCCTTCATGCTTGCTTGCTGTTTCATCTTTTTCACACCATATCATTCTGTCACAAGCAAGGACATCTATGATCAGTGACTTGCATAAGGCTGGAATCAAAAAAGATCATCAAACCAAATCAAGGTCTGGAAACAGACCTGTCAGGTGGTTAAGTGTCTTGCTATTTACAAATCCAGTACAGGTCTAGGGTCTGATATTTGAGCATGGGTAAAGTTTACATATCAATATACAGTCTGGAACAAGTGGCAGCTGAGATCCAGATTTCCACAAAGACTCTTGGGATATCTGCGACTAACATACATGTATCCAAAGTAACTGCAAGACTCCCTTACAGACCAGTGGTCAGGACAAAACTTCTCTCCTTTCCATACCCTTTTCCAATGAGGGTAATGCAAAGTCCTTCTGCAGAGAAGCATATTTGGACCTCAGCTGCAAAATGAGACAGCTCACAGCTAGCCATTGGGCTGGCAGCCCATGCAAAACCTCTGAAAGAAAGACTGTGATCACGGTCACAGCCATGTGATCATGGTGGCTATAGCAAATTATTCCCCCCACCAGCCCTGCTAATACACTCAGAACATAGTTGGGGGAATGAAACAATGCTCACAGCCATCTGTTTACCTGCTGAGCTCTCCAACAAGACAAACCTAGGACATGATTCAAGCCCTGGCTGCTTAGAAAGAGTTCTCGCACTGCCAAAGTCTTATCATTTTCTCTGTGTCAAGGGCACAACTGAGCCTAGAAGCAGCAATTAAATTATTCTGCATGTTTGAACTATGGAAGGAAACAAACAATGTGGTTTTTATGGTTCATGAGGTTTTTGTTCTTATTTTAGCCACTGAATATTGTACAACTCTTGTCCAGGTGATTTCTGTTATCTTACATATTCTTTCAACTAGTCAGCTGCCATTTTCAAGGAGGCTGTTTCCTCAGATCCCCTCAGACTCTTCCTCTTATCCACCCACCAAGAGGTAGAGAGGAAGAAACCCATGGAGGGGGGACGGAGGGAGTGAGGTGTAGTTGCTTACAGAGAGAACATTCAAATGGATTGAGAGGTGAGAGACTGAAGGTTTGTTTTAGCTGGAGATGTTAAAAAAAAAAGGTGTTGGAGAGAAGAAACGTGTTGTCTTTACACCTTCCAACCTCCTGCAAGAAAAGTAGAGCACAGTTATTTGTATGTTAAGAATAAGCCTTCAATGGTGCCTGGTGTAACTGTATTTAGCTACTAGGATACTCCATCTACTAGCTACTACTATCTGCTGAGTATAGTTTAGTATAAGCTTCTGCATTTTACAGGAAAATCCAATGTTACAAATACAAACGGTTTGAAAACACCCTTTATATGAACAGAAAAATCATTCCTCACTTATGTAGCCCTGCAGCACCAAAGGAAGTTTTACTGAAAGAGAAAACAATCTCTTCCATTGACTCTTACATTATAATGAAGCTTTAGTCTACTTCAAGGCACGTAGTATATCAATGCAGCCATAGTAATGCAAACACCAGTGCAGACACAGGGTTTGACAATATGATTTCATACTAGGTCAAATCTCTAGTTTGTCAAGGTTTCTTTTCAAAGAAAAATATTCATATTTTAAACCATAAGTGAACATAAATTATTGATCTGAAAGCTGCAATGTTGAACATTCTCAGGGTTGCATCAGCTTACAATTATGAATTAATTTTTGTGGTTTTGCTAACACTTTACACAGGGCTAATAGAAGTACCACAGACATGGTATTTGTTCTCAGACAATTGCAAGAAAAGTGTAGAGAACAGAATAAGGGGTTATACGTAACTTCCATTGACCTCACCAAAGCTTTTGACACTGTGAGCAGGAAAGGCTTATGGCTGATCTTAGAACAATTAGGTTGTCCCCCCAAGGTCCTCAAAATGATTATTCTGTTACATGAGGATCAGCAAGGCCAAGTCAGGTATGGCGATGCACTCTCTGAGCCTTTCCCAATAACCAATGGTGTGAAACAAGGTTGCGTTCTCGCACCGACCTTATTCACAATCTTCTTCAGCATGATGCTCCAAAGGGCTACAGCAGACCTCGACGAACAAGACGGCATTTATGTTCGATATCGTACCGATGGGAGCCTATTCAATCTAAGGCGACTGAAGGCCCACACTAAGACCCTAAACCATCTTGTCCGTGAACTGCTCTTTGCTGATGATGCCGCCCTTGTTGCCCACACAGAAGCAGCTCTGCAGCGTTTAACATCTTGCTTTGCGGAGGCAGCTGAGGTTTTTGGGCTGGAAGTCAGCTTGAATAAGACAGTAGTCCTCTACCAACCTGCACCCCAAGAAGATCATCGCCATCCCCATATTACCATCGGCAAGTCAGACCTTAAGACAGTTCAGCAGTTCAGCTATCTGGGAAGCATCATTTCCTCGGATGCCACGATCGACAAAGAGATAGACAACAGAATAGCAAAGGCATATAGAGCCTTTGGAAAACTCCATAAAAGAGTCTGATGTAATAAACACCTAAAGAAAAGTACAAAGGTCAGTGTCTACAGAGCCATTGTATTGTCTACTCTTTTATATGGGTCTGAATCATGGGTCATCTACCGTCATCACCTGCGACTCCTGGAACGCTTTCATCAGCGCTGCCTCCGTACAATTCTAAACATCCATTGGACTGACTATGTGTCTAATGTCACTGTCCTCGAACAGGCAGGGGTCACCAGCATCGAGGCCATATTGCTGAAATTGCAGCTGTGCTGGGCAGGGCACATCTCTAGAATGAAGGATCACCGCCTCCCCAAGATCGTGTTTTATGGTGAACTTGCCACCAGTAGCCGCAAGAGAGGTGCCCCAAAGAAGAGATATAAGGACTCCCTGAAACAATACCTTATCCTTTTCCATATTGACTACCATCAGTGGTCCACCTTGGCCTCCAATCGGGAGACTTGGAGGCACACCATACATAATGCCGCTGACTCCTTTGAGTGCTCACGAAGAACTAGTCTCGAGGAGAAAAGACAACGCAGGAAGAATCGCGTCCCACCTGTTCCACCCAAGGAGACCTTCTGCTGTGCTTTTTGTAGCCGGATTTGCCTATCCCACATTGGCCTTCTTAGTCATCAGCGTGCTTGTAGTAAGCGTGGGTAAAAGCCCTTTCCAAATCTTCGTTCGCGAAGTCAAGCCATGATGATGATGATGACATTCTCTATGAAACTGTTTTAGGCTAAATTTCCTGTTGAGGTAGATGATGCCTAATTAGATTCCTCTCCCACTAAATTTTTTAAGAAAAACCTTGGTTTGTCCTGATATCAGTGGGAGATTGGGTCAGAAGTGCTGGTTTTATTGGATTTATTTTATTCCCTTTTTACTTAATAAACAAAAAACAGGAGCCAAACATGTAGCAACCTTACTGGTCCACAACAATTTTATCTAGCAAAATGGATAAAAAACGAGGGTTTCCATTGCTACATCTTGCAATGGATTGACATTTGGCAGCTACCAACCTTTCTAAAGTTCAGGCACCGCATTAAAAAGATTATAAAGGGCATCATTAGAATTGAGGAGGGAAACTGTTACTCAGCATTTCAATTACTGAGCTACATGAGCAGCAGTAAGAAATAACAGACACAAATTAGTACTATTGAATGTCCCTAAATATCTATTCAGCAGCACTGAAAAATAATATGTGTTTGGATACTGTCATACATTTGGAAACATTCAAATAAGCATATTGCTCTGTCTCTACTTTCTCAAAATTCAGTTTCCAAAGAAATTTGTCAGTGCAAAATTATGGTCCTTGAACGTTTTCCTTATTAGTCTGATTGCACCCCTGTTAGCATTTTTCTCCACTTTTTCCCTGCTTTGGGCATGTATAATTTATGGAGAGCATTCTCACAGTTTACAATCCAACAAAATAAACATCAAAGCACCTTCCATAAAATTTGATATTTTTAATTAGCCCACAGAGACTGTGAGTACTGAATGTTGTATATACTCCAAAAAATCACTCAAGGCATGCTATTAGCGAATACAGGAGCCTTACAGTATACATGATTGCCATGTGGTTGTCAGTGTAAGAAAACGAAAGTCCATGGTGTCTCGTACAGATGCTGATGAACTTGGATGAGATTTTTACCTAAATATTGGAAGTGAATAATATCTATCTTCCTTCCTCTATATATGGCAAATAATGCCTTAAAAAATTCTATTTTCCTCCCTGTCTTGTTAACTGAAAGAAAATTCGGGGATGTTGTCATGATGAAAATCAATTTATCATTGATTGTACTGTTGGGAGTTGAGGAGAGACTGTAAAATATTTTTTAGGCTACCCTTTTCCTCGTCTTTTCTATAGTCTTAAGTCATGCTGTCATGCTTAAATTACAGCAAAACAAAACCAAAGCCCAAAAGCCTCAACAAACCAAGCAGTTAATCTTCGAGGCCAGTTTTATTTATCGTGTTAACAGAGATATTGCTGTATGGATTTCAGGAGTATACAGTTGTCAGTTTTGCTCACATGAACTGGATAAATCTGTAATGGCTGAAGACAGGAATTGATTTATGAGTTTGTCAGAATGACTGGAACCACTGAAAATGCCCTTATTAAAAATCTGCAATTATTCACAAGGGTTTGCTTGCCTTAATAAATGTGAGAATAAGTTTGATTTCACTCACAATTAACGCAGTTTGAAATTGAAATTTTACTTCCTGCCTCCAGGAGTTCTGCTGACATTTTTAGTGTGACATCTAAGCCTATGGTGAAAAAAAAGCTGAAAACAGAAAATAAGAGAAATTTTATATAATTTGCACAATTAGTACGTTTAATGAGGTAAAAAAAAAAAAAATTGAGAAAATGCCAGTTTGATACAGGACCAAGCTACTTATTTTTCCAACATCAATGCCCACTATCATTACTGTAGATGAAGAAATCTGAGTATCATATTGATTAAGAGGCAAGTTTCTTAAATATATATACATTTTGACAAACTTCCCGTTTCCCTCATTGTCATTTACCCACACTGCAACCCTGTGTGACATAAGTGTATTATTCTATACATACACCTCAGATGATAAGATCATAAAAACAAATATTCTTCCACTTTCAAGATGATAGAATTATGTCTAATCACAGGATCGCAGGCTTTCATCTGGACAACACTTCTGGGTGGTCTTATAAAACTGCATGTAACATAAAATAGCTATACACCTTTTAGAACAGTGTACAATTCTAGTGAAAAAAAAGAATCTGAAGGTAATAAATAATTTGGTTTTTATCCATAATGTCATGCTTTTGCTTAAGGAAATACAGTTCTTTTTTTTCTTATTTTTACATAATTCAACCTTTGTCTTCTCAGTATTGCTGCAGCAACTGGTTTTTAGAACACATGTTCTTAATGTTAATTCTTACACAGTTAAGTCTTATACAGTCAAGAAAACTTTCCTCTTGTACTATATAGAACTTACTGTGATGTCCATATTGCCTCACACACACACTCTGGAATTCAAAAACAGAGCAACAATATGCAATTTTTAAAATAAATGATACAACAGACTTTCAAGTGGTAACTTCCCACAAACATTGGAAATAAGTCTGTGTTTATATTGCAAGAAAGATCTGGCTTTAAGAAAAGCAGTAGTATAAAATACAGTCCTGATCCATTTTTACAGCACACTGTAACTAGCCCAAAGCAACTTAAAAAATTAAGTTTGACTCCAGAGTCACAGGTATTCTGTATTTATTTATTTTCTTTAGCAGATGCTGTGCTGACATTTTAACTGACTTGTCACCTTCAGAATCTGTGTAAGCCTTGCCAAAGGAAGACAAGAAAGCAAAACAGTAGACGTAGAACCAGTGAAAGATAAACATAGAATAATCACCCTTGCTATGGAATCAAAACTTAATGGATACTCAAGAAATGAAACAACAACAAAAAAAAAAACACAGGGCAGACAAAATCAGTCTATAACAAATCAGTGAGGTATAATATCAGTTCATGTTGGCATGGGGGATAAGATATTATTTTGCCTGGCATACTGAGAGCTGCAAATGAAGCAATACAGGACACCATGGAATTGTAAATGAGGGAGATTGCATCCCCTTAAAAAATTAATTCAGTGGAAAAAAAGCTTCATTTGTTAGAAAACACCTTCAAACAAAGCTGGGTAGCATCTGGGCTCTATGGTAACTGAGACTGCAGAATTTATTAATTTGGAGGCTGAAATTTCATTCAAAAGCTCAATGCAGGTAAACCTTGAAAACATAAGACTGAAAATTAGATTGCCGTATATTTCAATGCTTTAATTGTTAATTTAATTGTCAAAGCGTTAATTGTTGGTTGAAACCTTCTTATTTACTTCAATGTCTCTGATGGTAGGTTTTTGCTTGTTTTGTAAAGGTATTGTATAAAGTCTTGAGGTGTTGAATGACTGTGCAAGATAAATCCATGTTCAAAGCAGACTTCTGGATGGCAAGTGCTGGCCAGGGAGTAAAGCCCTTCAAGGCAGAGGGAGGTTTACTTGTTTGCAACAAGCAATCATCAAAGTGGAAAAGGCCTCCACTGAGAGATGTATATTCTGTCTCCATACCTTAAAGACATCCAGGAGAGTTTTCCAGTAGACTCATTTAGGCTTGAGAGCTGAATTAGATGTAAGCATATACGGGACACACATGGAACAACACACAGAATCAACGAAGTCTCAAAGCCATCGTCCAATGTAACACACGGATCAGGCAACAGGAGAGCAGTCTGAAATAAAATTCAAATGTATCTATTTATTACGTAATGTTACTATATAGATGGAAATATAAATAATTTTCCCTTTTTTAGATTACAGCTGTTTATTTTCAAGGTCTTCTCTCTAAAACAGAGTTGTGTTTGATAAATTAATATGTAGCTATTTAAAATTACCATGTGTTCCTTGACTTTCATGATAAACTCTAAGGAAGAGTATTTATTTTCTCTGACATCATTGCTCACTGCTAAAACACAGTACTGGAGGAGTCTGCTTACGTCATCAGCTTAAGCAGTCTGATATCACAGCAATCACAGTCTATATTTCATATAATTATTACTTTTTAAAAGAAGTTTTGTGTCTCATTCTCACTACTTTTACTGAAAGATCTCTTATTCTTACTGTATTTATAAACAACTGTTATATGCCTTAGCCTCTGTTTTCTAGGCTAAAGAACCTGTGCTCTTTTACTTTCCAGTAGACTCTTTTTCCCCTCATTAACTGAGTCTGAACCCATCTTTCTTGAACATGGTATTTAGAATTATGTCTTCCCAGTACTTTGAATGGCTTTACTACTTCCGTGTTTTTGCTAGAGATATCTGGGACACCTTATGACATCATTTGCCATTTTCTCATCAGTGCTTCAGTCATTCTGCATTTGATTAATGTAGCTGTGATTTCTTCTCTGACATTTCTAACTAATGAACTTCCAGCTTCTGGAGTAATTCTTTGTTAGTCACAAAGAATGGAAATTTGTATTTTGTACTGCTTAATTTAATCTTCTCTTGCTTCTGTTGTCCTAAGGCTCCTTCAGGTCTTTCTGTACCATCCCAGTCATGCAGAATTCTATCTCTTCCATTCTTAAAATCCCACAGATTCACTGGGACACTTTCACTTGATATTTATGAAACTAGTTCCATGACCTATTTCTTTAGTAACACAAAAAACTCTACCCCAAACTTGCTCTTACCAGATCCTTACCTACTGTACAATTCTTCTACAGTTCTTCCTTACTTTCACTGTATGTATGAATAATTTTCCAAATTGACAGGCTAGATTAATTTCATGTTCTTATTCTAAACCACAAATTATCAGTACTTTACACAATCTACTTATGAAAAATAGAATGTACTTTATGTTCTTTTTAATTTCTTTGGTTTTATTTACTTAGAAATTGCTTCCACATTTGTGTTGAGTTCAGACTAAGACTATAATTACCAGTAAAGCAATAAAAGAATATGAGCTTTTTCTTAATTTCAATAAAGGTCAGTGACAATATTTTCATCTATATTAGCAGGGTTAAGCCTGTCCTAAAAGACCTTCTTTTTTTTTTTTTTTGTACTGAGGTGTTAAATTTGAATTTCTCATATCTCAGTCTCACTGCTTTCCAAGATTAATTTTATCAGCAGTATGCTGTTCTTAATACTAATCCAAGAATTCAAGGCCAGACAACAAGGCAGTGAATCTTCCTGTTACATGACTACTACCATAGTATTCTGTTGTAACAAACTGCTTTTTCTAAGCATCTGCATCTTGGCTCACAAGATTCAGGAGACAGCATTAATACTGTGACAACACACAGGGAGTTAAAATATTTGATAAAGTTTCCACTAGAATTTTCAAGAGAACTCATCATAGTTTCCTTTGCTAATAATACATATCTTATTCTAATTGTTCCAAAGGTTAAGAAAAAAACAAAAGGGGGCAAAAAAAAAAGAAGAATTTTTTTCTAAGTCCAAGACTAGAGTGTAATAATAGATTGGAGTTTCTTTCTTTTTTCTTTGTTTAAACTTTACAATTTATATGTCATAGAGATATCTGAATTGTGAAGGATTTTAAATATGTGGAGGTAAGATGAATAACACTGTTTAAAATTTATAATTGTAAGACAAAATCGTATCAGAACAGATGTGTTCTTTTCTTATCTTAAGCCCCAAATGGTGTTTAAAATTAAGATGGAAATCACTTATCTATAATGAAGTAAAAGAGTGTCACATGTGATACCCTTTTTTTTTTTTTTTTTTTTTTTTGGCAGAGAGTGTGGGAAATGATTTTGTTTGGGATTTTTTTCATTCTTCCATTCTGGAGTACGTATGCTGTTGCAGAATAAATGTCACTCAATCAACTGATGAACTGCGCTGGGAATCAAAATGAGCAAGATGTCCCAAGATATGAACATTGTTTCAACATATGTCTCTGGGTAAGACAATTGCCATTTTGCAGACAGGATTGAGGTGTCTTTTAGAATCACCTCAAAACTACTTCATTTCCTAGACACCAAGCAACTTTTCTTCCTGTTGTCTGTGCAGTATAATGCAAACTGATTTTTTTTCTTCATCACCTTTTAATGTTGAATCTGGAGGTAAGATGAATTAATCTTAAAAAAAAACACCCAACCTAGAAATATAAAAATATAAAAAGCAAGATGTCTAAATGTATCTAATTATACTGCCCTCATAATCCTATGCAAACTTCAGTTGCACAACGTGTGGATTTGGCTGAAGAAGAAATTAATCCCTGTTTATACATATCATGTAATTCTATCTCCTTTCTCTGAGGAAAAGCATGGAGAATTTCAGAAACATGAGCAAGCATGCTAATTTTGACAGCAATGAGGCAGTTAATAGATGCTTTGTGTAAAAATAATACTGACAGAAAGGGTTTCAAGTACCTCTCGGAGATCACCTCTTCCTCTCAGCCACACAAGCAGTTCAGCTGAGTGTCTTCATTTCAGACACTCTTCTGGGATTTAAATCAATCTAGACGGCCATCTATTTTATTCCATATGCACACAAGGGAAGTCAAGCAGAAGTTCTCTGCTAGCAATTCCACTACTGTCAGCGCAATCTCTGCTGCCCCCTTTTCAAACAGCTGGTGTTGCCAACAGATGGCAACATTTGAGAACAATGCCCAGACACTCCTGTTCCTTGCTCTTGCCATGCCAAATATCTGCTAGGCTTTCAAGAGAAAATGTGAACACATGATATTCCTAACCGCTTGGTTTACTTGAACTCCAGCTACTTAAAACTTCAAATCTGTGTCTCCATAAAAACCATACTGTCAGAATTTTGGAGCTGAATACTAAAACAACAGTCTAATTAATTCTTTCCCAGAATACTACAAGAACAGGAAATATAGATGTAAAGGTAAAGTTACTGTAAAAGTAAAATAAACCCAAACATAAGGTTATGGAAAGCCTTAGATAAATGTAGACTTTATTTTTTGTCTATAGCAATTCTGTAGAGTAATAATTCTCATTAATGCATAATGGCATTTGTGTTCCCAGACTAAATTAAACTGGAGTTTCACACAAAATTAAAATGGTTTTCTCCATGAGGGCAACAACCTCTTGAGGTCCCTTCCAACCCTTGGGATTCTGTAATTACAACAAAGGGTTTGGCCTGTGTATGAGTTATTTCAAGGCTGTCTTTTAGAGTCTATAAACAGTCTAAGACAATGCTGCTGAGATCCCCTTTGTGTGGTTAGCTGGCATTCAGAAGCTGTCAGGAAAAAGATTAACATTTCACTGCTAAACAGCTTCAGTTGGAAAGGAACTTTCACAAAAGCGATTTATCCCAGTCTCAGCCATGGTGAATGAGGTAACCCTTCTCCAGGGTCAAAAGAGGATAAGCAGAATTGAGTGTGTTAGTTAAAGGTTAGTTCCCCTTTGAAAGGGATAACCTCTTTTCAAAGAAGTCAGGATTTATCAGTGTTAAACAATATTCCTGGTAAACTTAATTTATAAGGGAAAGAGGAGGAAACTTCTTGAGTAGTACATAATTTAGACTATGAAAATTCTGTTTGACTGCTCTGCACAGACTGTGGAAAGTTTGTTGTATCCTACTAGGAAGATAAACTGTAACACAGAGAATAAAATGAAAGACTAAATGAAAGCTGTATGAACATAAAATTTTAAAAGGTGTTATCTTCTTGAGGACAAGAGAATGTGCCAACCTCATTAAAAACAAAAAAAAAATTCAGTATAACATTAAAAACCCATAGAATATGTGTTTTCAAGATAGTTGGAAATGTTTCAGGATCCTCAGCAGAGAGTGGCTGGACTAGGGCTGCCCCGTAACTGGACACAGCTTGTTCCTTCTGGTTCCAATGGATCCCTCAGAGGCAAGATTGTGGAAACATGTTTAAGAAAGGGCAAAATCACTGTACACCAGAGAAAGGAGTGAGGCATAAAAGTATAAGAAACAACCCTGGGACACCAAGTCAGGGGAGGGGGAAGAAAGAGGTGTTCCATATGTTGAAGCAGAGGTTCCCCCAATGCCTGTGTAAAGAGCCATGCCAGAACAGAGACCCATCATTTCAGCTGGTGGAGGATCCAGGAGGAAGAACAGCAGCTCACAGGAAGGACCAAAACTTGAGCAGGGGCAAAGCATGAGGAAGAAAGAGCAGAGGAGAGGATTTGTTACGGATTGACTATAAACCACGTTCCCCATACTCCTGGATCAGGGATGAGATAAGAAGTGGGGAACAAAGGAGTGAAGTGGAACCTGAGCAGAAGAGGAGGAGGCAGGTGGTTTAGATTTTTTTTATTTCTGACCATCCAACTCTATTTTAATTGGCAATAAAATCAGTTAATTTTCTTCAAGTCTGTTTTGCCTATAACAGTAACTGGTAAGTGATGTCCTTTCTTTATCTTGACTCACAAGCTTTTTCATCTTCTCCCCCTGTCCTGTGGAAACAGAGGAATGAGAGTGGTGGGTGGGAGTCTGGCAGTCAGTCAAGGTCAGGCCACCAGAGTCTCCCAACTCCTAAACCTCTATCATGTGAATAGATGGCAAGTTACTAAAATCAGTAAGAAAATGTAATATTTAGGTAACAAAATTTCCTGGATTATATAGGTCAAAGTAGAGGCTCACATATGGTCCTGCAGGAATCAAAATCGTGAATTCCAGCCAGACTGAATTTTACTGTGCTATCTAGGTTACATTTCCCCACCAATTCTGCTAAAACTCAAAGTTAAAAAAAAAGACTTAGTACACTTTAAAGTGTAAATGAATTCTAAGTACTGCAAATTAAATCAGAAAACAGATATCTACACTAATAGACTACTTGTGTTATCGAAACACATTGTCTAAATGCAAAACACATAAACTAAATTATAACTTTTTCCTTTTTTTTTTTTTCCTTTTATTTTACATATAAAATCTTGGGCTTCTCTACAGCTGCCAGTTTTGCCATGTCTAGTGTGATGCCAACAGAAATGCATCTATAAACTATGCTGAGTTCAAATCAAACATACACAGTTGTATGAGAAGCTGTGTTACACAAATATATGTCCATAGTTCACTAGTCCTTTGGACTAAGCATTGACCTTTCTGACCAGTAAACAGTAACTTTAATTAATATTGATGACTCTGATAATCAAAATAACAGAACCACTTCCTATATTCAGCCAATAATGGAAAGAGAAATAATAGAAATATTAGCTGCTGGTGGTGGTTTTTGTTTTGGGTTGGTTGTTTGAATAAAATACTTCCTACTCCATGGAATACAAACAGAGAGAGACACAGACACAGACATGGGCACGGACATAGAGAATTTTTGCTTCATATTAAATATTGCAATTAAACTATTCTTTAAGAAAAACTGAGATACCTGAGAAGCCCAGGATGAATACACTAATTTTAATTTAAATCTGTTAATTGGCACTGCCTGTCCCTCAAAAAAAAATAATTCTTCCTTAATGGATGTTATGGCACTATAAATGTTTCCTCTGAGAAAGCAAAACATTGGAGGACAGAATAAACAACAGTTCATCAAAGAAGATTTAGCCTTTTTAACATTAAGAATTAGGATTTATTTTTGTGGTCAGGTTTATTTATTTACATTTACCCAGTAGCCCTATGGATTAGATTTCCAGCCCAGGAACATCTGTTAGGCCAGGGCACTGTTGCTGAGCAACATCCATGCTGACCATCCTCTGGCTACAGTGAGCACTTGAGGAGGAGCAGATCAGCTAAAGCACACAGACCTGAGAATGGGAAATACTCATGCCGCTGTTCAGACATAGGCCACTGCTAAACTGTGCTCTGCAGCAGCTGATCCACATCAGCTGTCATGTTGAAAACGAAGGCACAAGATGAGAAGCTTACAAGTGATAAATATTTTGACTTAGTGTGGGTTCTGCTAAACAAGGCTGTTACATGTTTCAAATAATATTGCATTTTATGACATGAGATATGACCTCATTATTTGAGTTTTACCATACTAACTACCTAGGCTATTCTTTAATGTTTATAGGGAGACCACAGAGAACTATTCCATCTATAGATGCAGTAGATGTGATTTTGTAAGCTTTCAGAAAACTTTTCTGAGATAAAATGAACACATTTGCTGTTCACTTCTTACAGGTAAACGTGCCTTTCTCCCTTTACCAGTTTCTTTTGCTAAGAAGACTGTGCTGAAATGGCAAATCAAAGTAACAGTGTCTGGAAAGTCATTTCATGTCAGAAGAAATTAAAGGTTGAGAATTTAGTTCATTGTTTTCTCAGTGATAACATTGTATCTATCTGAGATGCCTTAGTACAGACTTTGTTAACTAACCTGTTATTTAATTGATGAGAAAGGAAATCTAGTAAAAGACACTACCTAGGTTGCAGGCAAATACACGTCCAGAAAATGAAGTTCAATAAAATCACCCTTGAATTAATGTTCATTTTTAAAAACTTCCTACTGTATGTACTGAAGGCTATCCTCTTGCTCACAGGACAGTGAGAACCCTAACCCTTTCTATTTTGCAAGACCAGAGCAGCTGTAATTAGGACTAAAGAAAATCTTGAAAATCTTGAAAATAGGGCTATAGGACACTCCAGTTACTCCACAGTAAATGACAGTATATTCTGCACTCCTCACTATCATTAAGAGAGCAATGACTGTAATGGGTCAAATTTGTAGCCTCATGTATTCTCAGAGCTCAACAAAAGCATCTATTCTGTGTTTTAAATCAAGAAGAGTGGAACTTGTGTAAGTCTCTTGCAGGTGTTCAGACCAGCCAGATACGTCCTGCCTCCTAACAGAAGGGTGGAGATTTCTTAGATGCAAATAATGGGCATTGGCATGAAATGAATCATAACAGCCTGCACGGTTTAAAATTTTCAGACCTATCTCCCTCACTGCATGCCACATATGCCTTAAAATCAGTGCACAAAAAAACCCAGATCATTCAACATAAAACAGGTTATGATTTTTCTGGTTTTCAGGTCAGCTTACATACTCATTCTCTATGGAAGTTCAATTTGCGTTTCAATATTTAACGTCTTTCATTGATAATAACTCTCCTTAGAAGCAACTTTTACAGCAACAGGATGTGCCAGAGGTTGCTCCACACTAATACACATACACTGCAAGTTTGTAGAGCACCTGGAGCACCACTGCCAAAATCAAAATGATCTCTACAAGATACTGATGAAAGAAAATCCTGTGACTGAAAAACTATTCTGCTATGTAAAAACCAAAGGAATCCAGTGATATCTGTACTAAGCACAGTTTTAAGATAAAATAAATAAAAATTAAAAAAAAATATTTTCTTATCTGAAAAGTTAAATTTTACTTTTTAGGTAAGATAATACATACGGTCTGTCCAAGTAAGTCTTGTGTCAATCATGGATATACATTTTTCCACATTAGCAAAACAATTTTGGTGCCAGCAGTTATACAGGCACATTCTCAGCCAAGAAGGTAATAGTTTCAGTTCCAAATATGAGTTCAGATGGGAACCACTGCTTTCAGTGAACAGAAATTTTTGGTTTGGGGCTTGTTTGCTTATTAAGGTTGATGAAGCATTGTGGAACTGATATCAACAGAGTAACATTAATGCAGATCATATTCTTTCACAAACTTCCTTGCAAAGTTCCAGGTGCTTCTCTTTGACACTTTGTATGTATGTATGCAAGTGTATATATGTCTCTCAAGGGATATGCTGAAAGCCAAGAGGTAGGGATACCACCTATATGGAATTAAGCTTACTGGAGGCAGAAAAGAAAGGATAATGTTTGCTGATAGCTTCAGGATAGAAGAAACAAAATACTGGTAAATTCTCATCATGCCAATTCAGATTTATGCTGGGAAAAGTGTCTAATAAGTGCATATAAATGACTATGACCAGAAAAAAAAAACAAACACAAAAAACCAAAACAAACAAACAAACAAAACACAAAAAAACTCCAAACCAAAACACAAAAAAAAAAAAAAAAAAAAAAACCCACAAAAAAAACCAGAATGCTCTTAGCTGGCTCTTAGTCCTGATTGTGATGATTTATACATAGCACACCACTGGAGTACAGACATACCGTCTGGACTCACTAGACATGAAACTGTAAAATCATCCATGTGTTACTTGACTTACTGTCAGGCCCCTAAAATAGAGAGCATCATAGTCCAAAGTGTTATATTTAGGTCACTTCATCTCCAAATTACTTCAGAACACTTCTGATGAGAAAAATGGCTATTGCAATTATTTCACATAGTGCTAAAAAGAATTGTTCTGAATGGAGGAGAGAAAAAAAAAAACTTAAAACTGCAACAGTGCTGGATTTTCTTCCACCTTACTGTAGAAGTACTGTCAGCTAAAGACAACTTGCAGGCTCGTGGCAAGATTTGTTCTATGCTTGATAACGTGTCACAATTGAATTATAAATTGTTTATGGTAGGATGACTGTGATTACAGGGGGAATCAGGAAAGGCATCTTTTCCTTTTTTAACAACTGTGTTAACAGAAGAGAGCCTTTATGTTCTCATGTATCCATGTTCCTTATGCAAACAGAAATGAAAAACTTAGTGTGGGATAAGTAAAAAATTGAACTGACTTGTATTTATGAACATTATTATTTACACAGCAGTGAATTATATTGCAGCACCAAAATGGTTATATACACAAAGTTACACAACCCAAGTCTACTATTGTATGAACAGCAAGACTTACTTGCTGATATTAATGCTTAAGTTTTTTATAGTAAATTCTTTTAAAAATACTACTGATAATAAATAGCTATTTTTCAAAATTCACTAACAATAGGCTGTGATCTGTTAAAATGAAATTTTAGGAAAGAAAAGTATTTAATCTATCTGTTAATATCTTCTTTATTTAAGATTTAAGCCTAATAATTTTTCTCCTATGATTGATACCTAAAAAAACACACTGCCAGCTAAGTAGCAGCTCAGCTGTAGAATTAATATTTTCAAATAAACACAAAAGCTATACATATATTCATAGATAAAGTCACTTTTCCTTTTCAGAAATTTTTTTTTTTAATACTTGAAAAATTTTCACATAGTGTAATAAGAGATTGCACTCTTCACACAGAAACAAATCCATTGTATTCTACCAGCTTGTTAAATCATATCATCGTACTAGGAGAGTAAACAAAAATAAGATGGTTTTCCCAGAATATAAATTTTTGGTATCCTGATTTGAAAATTTTTTATTTTAGCTTTTCATCAGAGATGTTGAGCCTAGTTAGGATTTATAACCCCACTATGTGAAATCGCCATTAGCTATGATAAATGAATTTTGTTTACTCAGCAACAAGACAGGTAACAAAAACTTTTTGGTATTTCATGCTATCTGGTTACTTATACATTTTCAGGTTTGGATTTCAAATTTTAAGAACTGTTTGGTTCAAATATAGCCTGGCCACCAGAAACAGCAGCTTCAAAATTTTGCTGGACATCAGAATGAAGCAAAGTAATGAACAGACCTCCTCTTCTTCTGTTTTGTTGCCAGACCATTACCTTTGCTTTTTTTTCATGGACACAATATCATCAGTCAAGAACTTCTTATCAGAGTATTCAAAAAATTACTGGCAGCCAATGAATATGTAATTTTTTTTAAAGTTAGGTCATTTCATTAAGTATCTAAATAGTCATCCCAAATGTCTAACCTACCCATACAATTTTTGAAAACATATGTTTTATTTCAGTGGAAAGGCCCAGTGATTTGTTAGACTTTTATTAATAAAGAAATTGGTGATGAGCATGATGAACTTGAAGAGCTAGACAGTCAATTAAGCACTATCAAAAAGAGAGGGCTGTAGGTAAACAGGGGGTGAAAAAATATACCAAAAAAAGAGGGAACAAAAAAGGAAGAAACTAAGCAGATGGTAGAAAAGGCCATATATTAAAAAGAAGATAACACAGAAAAGTTGAGACTTTGAAGTGAAAGTACAAAGGCTACACTGATGTGTTTATGCCAATAATTCTGAAGGCAGTTGTAGGGAATAATCTATTTTCCTAGTTCTATGCAGAAAAAAAAGGCATTTGTTGACATGAAAGACTTATGGTTAAGAACCACATACACAAACTGCAGAGATTCAGCTGAAATACTAAGACTTCCTAATGCAGAAGGCTAAGTTTAAACAGGAAAAAAAATAAAAAGGGAGGAATGTGTTATGTGATATCTTTCTTTTTTCCCCCTACCTGTCTAGGACTTACAGTTTTGAAGACACAGATATGTAAAAGTGTTTTTTGAGATAACTTTGTACCACTGATGAAAATTTAATTTCTGAGAATAAACCCACTGAAGTCAAGTAAAGTTTTCCATTCCCTGTGATGATTAACTTAGAGTACAACCATTTCCATCCTATAATATACATACAAATCACCTAGTACGACATCCTATAGAGATAACAGCTGCTGCTAAGTGCCTTTGATGACAGAATGAATACCCTGTACAAGGTTAATTTGCTAGAACCTCCTTTTAAAGAAACTTCCACCCCAAAGCTTTTAACGCAAAGGCTGACTTGCTCCATTGAGTGCGCAATTTTATTCCACCCAGATTCCCCTTTTTGTAGATCACCTCAATTCTTATCACCATTACTTGCAGAACTAGATAGTATTGATTAAAAAATGGTATTGTTAAAACAGAGTATTAATTCTTTTTTAAATTGCTTCATTCAGTTGCGTTAATGATTATCATAATCTTATATAATGAAACAGAAAGGGGGACCTCATTTCACTGTTATTTAGTAGATATCTTTTATGGGGTTTTTTCTGTCATTTAGAATTTGGAATTTTATTCTCAAGAGCAAGATAATCCCCTTTTTCTTTCCCTCCCCATGATTTTATCTGACCTTAGTTTCACCACATCTATAATATTTATTTTCAGACAAAGTGCTATATACCAGATTCTAGCTAAAGGTGAGCAATTTACCTAAGTAATGAGATTATTTGGTATTTTCAGTATTATTTTTCATTCTATCTCTAACAGATCTTGTTGTAGCATAAAAATCCCTGAATATTAGTCAAATCTCTGAATACCAATCACTAGAATGTGTGCATTAATTAAAAAAGTCAATTAACATGATATAAGAGACAACTAAAGCAGTATTACCTGCCATAATCAGGAGTGACAAGTCCACAGATTTTCTGCTTCAAGGATCAGAAATGCAGGTACCCACTTGTGCATTATTTGGTACTTTTTATTAATAATAATGTATCACACAAAGAATCATGCACATTATGGTCTTCAGATCCATCAACACACATAAACGTTTGGAGGGAACAAAAAAAAATATCCCAAAAAAATTATTATAGCTAAGCAACCAGAATAGCTTGGAGCTGCCAATACAGAACAGGAAGGAGCTGGCGAATGAAGTTGCTAAGCCACTGGCCATCATATTTGAAAAATCATGGAAGTCAGGTGAAGTTCCAGATGACTGGAAAAAGGGAAATATAACCCCCATTTTCAAGAAGGGGAAAATGGATAACTCGGGCAATTACAGACCAGTCAGTCTCACCTCTGTGCCTGGCAAAATCTTCAAGCAGATTCTCCTGGAAGGCATGCTAAGGCACATGAAAAACAACAAGGTGCTTGGTGACAGCCAGCATGGCTTCACTAAGGGGAAATCCCCTCTGACCAATTTAGTGGCCTTCTATGATGGGGCTACAGAAATGATGGACAGCGGTAGAGCAGTTGATGTCATCTACCCGGATTTGTGTAAAGCGTTCCACACTGTCCCACATGACATTCTTGTATCTAAATTGGAGAGACATCAATTTGATGAATGGACCACTTGGTGGATAAAGAACTGGCTGGATGGCCACACACAAAGAGTTGTGGTCAATGGCTCAATGTCCGGCTGGAGACCTGTAACAAGTGGTGTCCCTCAGGGATCAGTGTTGGGACTAGTCTTGTTCAACATCTTCGTCACTGACATGGACAGTGGGATTGAGTGTGCCCTCAGCAAGTTTGCCAATGACACCAAGCTGTGTAGTTCGGTCAATACGCTGCAGGGAAGGGATGCCATCCAGAGGGACCCTTACACACTTGTGAGATGGGCTGATGCCAACCTCATGAAGTTTAACCATGCCAAGTGCAAGGTCCTACACCTGGGTCAGAGCAATCCCAGACACAGCTACAGGCTGGGCAGAGAAGAGATTCAGAGCAGCCATGTGGAGAAGGACTTGGAAGTGCTGGTTGATGAGAAAATGAACATGAGCCGGCAGTGTGCGCTTGCAGCGCAGAAAGCCAACCATATCCTGGGCTGCATCAAAAGGAGTGTGACCAGCAGGCCGAAGGAGGTGATCCTGCCTCTTTATTCTGCTCTCGTGAGACCTCACTTGGAGTACTGTGTGCAGTTCTGGTGTCCTCAACATAAAAAGGACATGGATCTGTTGGAACAAGTCCAGAGGAGGGCCATGAGGATGATCAGGGGACTGGAGCACCTCCCATATGAAGATCAGCTGAGAAAGTTGGGGCTGTTCAGCCTGGAGAAGAGAAGGCTGCATGGAGACCTCATAGCAGCCTTCCAGTATCTGAAGGGGGCCTATAGGGATGCTGGGTATGGACTCTTCATTAGGGACTGTAGTGATAGGACAAGGGGTAATGGGTTAAAACTTAAACAGGGGAATTTTAGATTGGATATAAGGAGGAAATTCTTTCCTGTTAGGGTGGTGAGGCACTGGAATAGGCTGTCCAGGGAGGTTGTGAATGCTCCATCCCTGGCAGTGTTCAAGGCCAGGTTGGACGAGGCCTTGGGGGATATGGTTTAGAGTGAGGTGTCTCTGCCCATGGCGGGGGGGTTGGAACTTGATGATCTTAAGGTCCTTTCCAACCCTAACTATTCTATGATTCTATTCTGTGATTCTAATAGTGCCCAACAGAAGTTCTAGACCACAAAAATACATTTTTTCATTTATACTATTAATCAGAAGGTTGAATAGCAGGAGGAGTGAATCCTTTTTTCTACTAGGGTTAATCTATATTTTCATTAAGTACAACATTTTCCTACTCAAACCTCTTCTCTCTGTATTTGTACTTTTCTTCTTCTCTTCTATCTTCTATTACAAATTTTATTTCATAATAGCCTACTATTAGGCCAGCCAGAAAGTGGGCAAATTTATGCTAGTTATTTCATCAGACTGTTATGAATCTGTTACGCTTCATGTATCTAAGATAGCTCTTAACCATCATTTTTGTCAGGCATATCATTCTGAATGAATTTTCCCTATTTTCTTTTCTCTTGAAGGTAATTTTTAATAGGATATTCATGAAATCTATTCTGTCATTCCTGGCTACATATAACAGTGAGAGAATTTAATTTGTGTAAACAAAAACTAATCTAATTATAGTTGGCTTTTCCAATAGCATTATTGATCAAGTGTAAAATATACTAAACAATTTGAAGAACTATTTTCCATCATCTTTTATTTATGAATGACTTGAAATAGGGTGAGATTAGTAGTAGTATAGACAAAACAAGTCCAGGAAGTGCATTTTGTTGTTTACATGAATAACAATCATACTTGGCAAAGTCATCAACATCTGAAAACATATTGGTGAAAAAGTCAATATTTGAAACATCCAAAAAAGGTATTTACAAATGCCATTGACAAAATATTTCTTAAGAATTGCAATTAGGCAGGTAAATACTTTAAAGATATATCCTGTTGCTGGGTCTGCACCATCTTATAACCATGATGCTGCAAAGACCCCCAAAATTTACTGTCATAATTTCCTATAAGGATGGTATTTATCCAGCTTCCCAGGACATCAGCATGGACTCATCTACCAACATATACCTAGACATTTAGTCTAAAAGCATAATGACTACAATTAAGAACATGTACCTTGAATTAAGCCAGGAGACAAAACAGAACCCATGTAGTCTGTCATAGTTAGAAAGACTTCCAAAGGGAGAAATTCTCTCTCTTGCTATTCATTCTTAATAATCATTGAAGGTTGCTTGGACCAGAAAGAAAATTAACTGGGAAAAGAAAACAGACCATTAATGGAATCATGGGGAAATTATGAGTCCCTTTGAATTGGCACCCAGAAATGCAGGGAAAAGTGGAAAAATGTTAAACACTTAGGGAACTCTGCAGTCAACAACTAAACAGAAGACTGGATGCTATGAGGTCAAAGAGCCAGTGCCACAATTTTACAGAGCTAAGTCCCAGATGAGAAGCAGGAGCCAAGTTTGGATTTAAGACAAAATAGCCTAAGCATGGCTGTTAGAAAATACAGATTTAAATTTTGGCAAACCATCCAGAATGAGAGATTCAAAGACATCACCTCTTCCAGGCTATCACTTAGGAAGAACAACAACCCTAGAGAACCCAAATACTACAAGAAAAGATATAAAAGTAAAAAACAATCAGTGCTCAGAATCAGAGTTCACAGAATGTATTGGATCTGCAGAAGAACCAACAGCCAAGACAAATACACAGTATTTGGAGGAAGATGAAAGAACTACAGTGAAATGTATCATTTTGCAAACCCCAGCAAAGCATCCACAGCATGGACAAATCAGATAACAAGAGGGCTATTAGTTCAGAGGAACTCTTCAAAAAAGCTGCAGGCAGTGTTGAAGCAGAATGAGGAATCTAATCAGTTTGGCACAGGTGAATACAGTTATGTTTGTAAATGTGAATTAGTACTGGGGAAAAAAATAAACAAACCAAAGAAACCAAACAGGCAAACAAATAAAACTCCACACACACACACAAAAAAAACCCACAACAACAAAAACAACGAAACCCCACAAACTGGGCAGTGGGAATGAAATAAGAGAAACTCAAGTCTCAAAGGCAAAAGAATTTTTTGTGCCAAATGCTTGAGAAAGAGCATTCATCCGATTTATAACAGCACTGAGGAATAAGTACAAATTACTGGATTCAAGACATGTCATGTCCACTGTTTTTGCAAGAGGTTGTTCTCACTGGTAGAACTGATTCCTCAACTGTGGACAAGTTCAAAGAATAATTGCTCTCACAAAAAGAGAAGCTGTCAATAAAGACAGACTAAAGCTAAAGAGGCCCAGTTTTCTGCCCCTGTGAAAATTCTCCTGACACTAATGAAGGAAATAAAAGTGAAATTGGATAGGTTCACTTCTCCGGGAAATACAGAGCAGGTAGAAAAAGAAGAAAAGGCTTTTACATTAGTTGGTCACTAATGAAATCAAGGAAGCAAGCAATGAGGAAAAAAAGACTGAAGCTTTGGTTTTTAACTATGCTAAAACCTTGTGAAATAAAGGTGTGAATAGACAGAACTGTTTCCACTACCTATATGAGTAGAAAATTCTGGAATGTATGTTCCATGCCACGTATTTTTCTAGGCTTCATGAATCAGCTGGACTCTGAACAGTGAAACAGAAATGAAGGCTTGCATTTTCAGGCTTTCAACACCTGTTTTGGGGAACAGTTTGTTCAGATAATACCCAAGGTAGCTCAAAGGAAAATATATTTTTTAACTGTATGGAAGGCAGTAAAGTTCACTGACTTCCATTTTAATTGTGAGGGAAAAACACTAGCTGTCTATATGCAGAAACAATAAACACTTCTAGAAAAAAAAAGCTGAAGTTCTCAGACTAAATTTTTAATTAAAGAAAAACCAAAACAAAAACTTAATACAGACCTACACATGTAATCACACATTCACAAATATGAGTGATTTAATATACTGCTTAGTTTAGTACAGCAAAGGTGCACTGGGGATCCAGGACGTCACTAGCACAGTCAAAGAAGGAATAAAAAAGCTCATTGGGACGATAAACTTCTTGTCCAGACCAGTCATCTCAGAATGATACAATTCAAAGATGCCCAATGTACATGATGTGCAACATTCAATCTCAAATTTAACTGGTAACTTGTAGAGATTGCTCTTTTTAGGGAAGACCACAGTAAGAGAGTAAGAGCCAGTAAGGATTAGATTCCTACAGTGGCAGTGAAGACACTCAGAATACTATTTGGGTGTGAAAAACTACAACTAAACACATACAGGTTATAGAACTTTTGAAAGTAAACAACAACGATATGAATTCATTACATGAATTCATGCAAACAGAGCAAAACGCACTGGTTTTGCCTGAAGGGTTTTAAAGTTTCACCTTTGGGAGACAAACGTTAAACTGAAACTGCATCTTTTCAACACTGCCAGTAATGGCAAACTTGAAATGGCAACCTTATAATGGAACACCAGCCAGCACTTTCAGCACTTCTCCCGCTACTGTGATTCTTATGAGTTAGTTGCCTTTTGAGAAAAACGGTTTGAGACATGGGCTCTGGGCAGTATTTTTTACCAGAAAAATAGAGGCCAGCACTGGGAAGCCACTGAAGCTCCCTGGCAACAAGTTTTTTGAAATTTGCAAGCAAAAATCTCATACCAGACCACATATCCAAGGCAACAGAGATACAAACAGAGGCACAAAACCGAATCAGAACTGTCACTATAAGATAAGATCTCAGGAGCTACTACTAGTACTTCTTAGAAATTACCTGTCTACCTGAAACGAAAGCTCCACACAGACAGCAGTGATGTTACAAGATATCTGTTACCAAGAATGGAGTTACTGAGGAAAAAGAAAAGAGGTCACAGTAGTTGCCTGACCCTCTTTCCCACAGTGCAGCATGGCTTTGCATGAAACTGTGTTTTCCAAACCATAATGTATGGAGGGACTCCCTTCTTACCAAACAATGCTCACAGGTTGATGCAATGGGTAGAGGGCTGTGTTCCTGCATTGACATCAGTAGTCCTGCTGCACAGTGACAGCTCTTCACACTGTTATCACCTTCATGGACATAAACTGTGGAGCGACACGTAGCACTTTTTTTTCCTGATTTTCAGTAGGGCAGGAACTGTACTATACAATTATAATCTGACCTCCAGGACACCCACAATAACTAGGCAAAGTATCATACAGAGTCAAGGTAAAGACAGAGAGAGAAAGGGTGTTGTGGGTGACACAAAGGTTAACACAGCAGCAAAAAGGGAATTCAGGTCAAAGGTAGTGGGAAGGTAGATACAAATAGAAATGACGGAAAGCAGACAGAAAGCCCTGAGAAAGAAATGGTAGGAGCCAAAGTGATTAAGAGCACAGTCAGGATCAAAGATAACGAGGCAGGAACAGATGGGAGAGGGAAGAGAGGCTGAGGGAAAAAGGAAAGGGAAAAAGGCAGAAAGAGCAGAAAGGCCTGGACAGTTCCTCCTGAGAGGCTGCAACAGAATTGATGGTCTGTGCATTGCTGTACACTCCTGTGGCATAAAAGACATGTCTCTTGATGCTGGCAGATTTACATCCCAATGCCAGAAGCTTCTTATCAAAAAAGCAAATTTAAAATACAAATTATGACATAAAAAACTCACGCAAGGGGCATTTTTAAGGTTGTGGGGATTCTTTTTCAGGAATTCCCCAGCCCTTCAGTGGTTGACCTTGAAATCTTTTTTTTTTTTTTTTGTATCTAATCAGGTTTGGATGTTATGTGTATACAACAGAGAAACAGAGAAATATGTAATTATTTGACTCCATTGAAGTGCAGCTACTTCTATGGTGAACTTGACTTTAACCTTCATATTGCATTTGCCAGATGCATTCTATAGTCATTCATCATATTCACACATGAAGTGCACCTCAGTTCCTTTGTTTTAACACTCTAAAACATAGTGCAGAAGAGCCAGCCAGATTGTTCATTCTGTTTATCCAGAGGTAAGAGGAAATGCGAACATTTGAAATCTTGTTAATATGCTTAAAAGGTAAGACAACCTCAGCCCTACTTCAGTGTACAGTCTGCTTTTTTAATAAAACACTTTTCATCTTGCTATGAGGGCTTTTTTTAATTGTGACTCGGGAATCAGAATGAATAAAGTTTCATCTTATTTAAAAGTTCATCTGACTCATGCACAGCATTCACGCTTGCCTTTCTCAAGGCAAAAGATGGTGCTTTGTACCTTTTCTCTACCCATGCTAGGAAGACTTGATCAACCTCTGTAAATAATACATTGGCACTAATTCCTGTGCTCATGGCTAGAGGCAAGATTGCATGGTGTCTGCTAATGAAAATAATTGTGAGGAGACAGAGGACAAAATAAAGAGACAGTGAGAAATAATACCAAACTTTTAAAAACCTTTTAAATTACAAATCACTGTCTACTGTTCTCTCTTCATTTGTATAAAAAAAGCCAGCTCACTCTAAATTAGAACTCAATGAATTATTCATAACAAATAATTTATTAATCAAATTTCACTTTTTCTATTTGTGAACTAAGTTCATATTTCCCAAGTATATTTCATATTCAAAAATATTCATGTGTTTCTTCATTTAACTTTTTTTCTTCTACAGAGCAATCACAAGCAATATTGTACAAATACCAAGAGAGAAGAGATTTACTGGGTCCAGAAATCCAATCCCTTCAGGTTTTATAGTCCAGAATTCCACCATTTCAGGTTTCTCTATTTAGCAAATCCATAATAGGCTCATGTCTGTCAATTAACACAAGTTCAATGTAGAATCTGAATTTGAAATGTATCACTGAGATGGATATTGTGTCAACAAGACAAACATCCCTGCTTGAAAATTTATGGTTCACATTGGTCACAACAAAATAATGCTGAATAGCACAGTAATGCGTGAATCAGAGGGGCTGTTCTTTCACTGGCAGTGTATACTTGTGGAAGACTTGGATGTTTCCTGGTTCATCTTATAAATGTTTTTGGAGCTAATCTGTATGTATAACTGTCCTGGTTTTAGCAGTACCAGTCATTTTTCTCCTTCTTGGTAGCTGGTGCAGTGCTGTGTTATGACTTTTGGGCTGGGAATGGAGCTGATAAAAATGATGTTTTGGTTTGGCAGAGGACTTTGTGAGCCTCATGCTCTGCCAGGGAGGAGGGAAGCTGGGAGGAAGCAGAGACAGGACACCTGACCCAAACTGACCAAAGAGGTATTCCATACCACAGCACGTCATGCCCAGGATGTAACGGAGAGTTACCCGGAAGGGCAGAGGGGACTGCGTTGGTGGAGGAGGTATCGGTCGGTGCTTGGTTAGGCTGAGGCGGGCAATTTATCGGTCACCTGGTGATGAGGTGTTGTATTCTCTTCCCTTGTTATTTCCTTTATCATTACTATTATTGGTGGTAGCAGTAGTGATTTGTGTTATACCTTAGTTACTAAACTGTTCTTATCTCAACCTGTGGGAGTTGCATTTTTTTTTCCTGATTCTCCTCTCCGTCCCTCCAGGAGTAGGGGGAGGGCAAGAAGAGCGGGGGGGGGGGGGAGTGGGTGAACAAGCTGTCTGGCATTGGTTAAACCACGACAGTTCTTTTTGGCGCCCAATGTGGGGCACAAAGGGGTTGACATAATGACAGATCTGACCGAATTAATAGTCACTCGTCACAATGCTGATTTATTGGCTCTCAGAGTTGTTCCTCTTGATCTCACAGCTTCAGAATGTTGTAACTTACTCAGAGCCGGTATTTGCTGTGTTAGTGTGGGGCTTGGGCTAAGGTTCCTGTCTCACTGTACTTTATGGCAATCACTTGTAATACAGGCGGGCTCCAGCAGCAGGGCGGGACGGACGTGGCCGTGGACTGGTCCCTGGCCGTCCGGCTGCTCCTCACCGTCCTGGCCCTCGCCCTCGCCTCCGTCTGCGTGAGGCTCTGGGAAGCCGAGGGGGCGCGGCCCCGGGAGCGGGAACCGGCGGCTGCTGAAGCGGCCCAGGAGAGTGGCACCGGGGACCAAGCGGGAGCGGGACCGGAGGCCGGCAGGGAGCGGCTGCCGGTGGAGGAGGTCGGGGCGGTCGAGGAGCAGGAGAAGGCGGCTGCCGAGCAGCGGGAGAAGGTGGCGGAGGAGCCGAGCCCCGCAGCCGAGCCCAGCCCCGCGACGGCCGAGCCGAGCCCTGCTACGGCCGACAGCATTCCCCGGAAGCCGCCCGCCGAGCCCCAGGAGGATGCAGGAGACCCCGCAGCATTTCCCAGCAAGGCAGAGGAGGAAGAGCTGGACTCAGGAAAAGAGAAGCTGGTGGTGGGAGAGCTGGCAAGCACAGCAGCTACACCAGCCCCAGTGACAAGTACAGCAGCACCACTTGAGAGTTCTGAAGGTCTTGAATGGCCTTTGGGTATCCTTGGGACCTGCCTGCTGATTGTGATGGGTATCAGCATGCTGGCACACACACACAGTGTGTTTTACCCACCACCATTTTGTCTGATCTCAGAAGTTAAGCAGAGTCGGGTTTGGGTCTTGTCTGGGGTTAGACAACAATATGGGAGACCCAAGAGGTTTTTTCCAAGGCTGGAGAGTCATGAGTGGCAGGGCATGTGGGACAGTATGGGCAAGTATCTAGTCCACTGGGCCCCTCCAGTGCTTTGGAAGCATTGGAGATGGAAGGACAGTGAATTATTTTGAGCCTGGTGGGCCCATGGCACTTCAGGCCATCAGAGCAGAGATGCAACATCGAGATGGACTCATGATCGAGGGGTGGACTTATCAATGGACTCTATTGCCCAGGTTATTCACAAGTGTGAACACTGCACACAGTCTCTCCTGCTCTGGAAGACTGTTAGAAGAGATGGAGCCTGACATTATGGACCAGATGGACTCAGCAGCTTTATAGGGACTGGCCCATGCACTACGATGAGAGTGCACTTAGATAAGAGTGATGGTATATTGAAAATGTAGGATCTGAGCATGACGTGAATGGTATGGAATAAGGGGTGGATAATGTCCTGGGTTTAGCAGTAGCAGTCATTTTTCTCTTTCTTGGTAGCTGGTGCAGTGCTGTGTTTTGACTTTCGGGCTGGGAACAGAGCTGATAAAAATGATGTTTTGGTTTGGCCAAGGACTTTGTGAGCCTCATGCTCTGCCAGGGAGGAGGGAAGCCGGGAGGAAGCAGAGACAGGACACCTGACCCAAACTGACCAAAGAGGTATTCCATACCACAGCACGTCATGCCCAGGATGTAACTGAGAGTTACCCGGAAGGGCAGAGGGGACTGCAGGGTTGGAGGAGGTATCGGTCGGTGCTTGGTCGGGCTGGGGGGGCGAGTTATCGGTCGCCTGGTGATGAGGTGTTGTATTCTCTTCCCTTGTTATTTCCTTTATCATTACTATTATTGGTGGTAGCAGTAGTGATTTGTGTTATACCTTAGTTACTAAACTGTTCTTATCTCAACCCGTGGGAGTTGCATTCTTTTTGAATCTCCTCTCTGTCCCTCCAGGAGTAGGGGGAGGGCAGGAAGGGCGGGAGTGGGTGAACAAGCTGTCTGGCATTGGTTAAACCACGGCAATAACAGTATTTATTATGCCTGCCTGAGCTGTATTTTCTTCATAGTCTTTCCTCATTTCAGATTTTCATTCTAACCAAATTGCTTTCACATGTTAATGACCTCCTAAATCACATTGAATTTCATAGGCCTGGGGCAAAGCTGACAAAAGTTCCTACCTTGATTTTTTCCTCAAAGGGGGAGAGAAAATGTTCTGTGGTTTCACTCCATGTTGACTTATCTTCTGGCTTTCATTAGTGTCCGTCTTCATCTTCCATGTTTGACATTGTAGCACAGGCACTGAAGAGCTGAATAGTAAAGGACCAGTGGGCTAAAAAAATAAATCCTTGTTCTCTCTAATGCCTCCTTCCCATGTTGCCCCTATTATTTCCAAATTGTTTTAGATGCTTGCAGCTAGAACTGCTACAATTTTCTGTTTCCATGTTAAGTGTGAAGTACCAGGAATAAGGAGGAGTGGCAGAGCATTAGCAAAGAAGAGAAGGCACCCACCTTGTCTTCCTGCCTCTGGGATCGTTGGGTCCCCTCCTGGGATCAGTTTGCACTCTCCTTTGGTATGGTTTGACCCTTTCTGAAATCTGTATCATTCACTTGATACTGATATTACATATATCCACATATGTAATTTATTATATCTAATGTCATATTATTGATAAGTTTGTTAACTAATGATATTTGTAGTAACCTCTAATAGTATATACCTACTTGGTTGTTGCTTTTATATTGATTCTTGCTCTATTACTGGTTACTGCTACTATTTACTGCTGCCAGTCTAGTGACCAGTGCTGTATTATTGATTGCTGACAGTGATTAATAATGATTTAAAATATATATACGTATATGGTATATATATACTTGCTAATGGTGATTTTTTTTTGCAGTTTACTTACTGGTGGTAATTTTTGTGATATATATAGTAAAATGTAATAAAGCAGAGAAACACAGAGAGCAAAGTCTCTGTGTGCTTGTGTTATGGAATCCTACAAACCTACAGTAATGATATCTACACACCCACAGGTGGGATAGCCCTTTAAGTCATGACACCATCATTCCACCACTTATCCAAGTCATTGTCATGGTTTAAATACGGACAGCAACTAAGTACCACACAGTTGCTCACTCACCCTCTCTCTTCCCCTCATCCCCAGGCAAGATGGGGAGGAGAATCAGAAGAATATAAAACCCAAGGATAAGAACAGCTAAATAATTAGAGTACAATGTAACACTATGTCATGGCTTAAGCCCAGCTCGTTACTCAGAACCACACAGCCACTCGCTCACTCCCTTGCTTCTTTCCCCCTGCAACTCCCAGAAGGATGGGGAGGAGAATTGAAAGAATGTAGCTTCCACGGGTTGAGATAAGAACAGTCCAGTAACTAAGGTATAACACAAATCACTGCTGCTACCACCAGTAATAATAATGATAAGGGAAATAACAAGGGAACAGAATATAAAACTAAAGGGGAAAGGGAAAACAATAAATACAAGTGATGCACAGTGCAAATGCCCACCACCTGCTGACCGATAACCCAGCCATCCCCAAGCAGCGATCTGGGCCTTCTGAGTAACTCCCCCAAGTTTATATACTGGGCATGACATGCTATGGTATGGAATACCCCTTTGGCTAGTTTGAGTCAGGTGTCCTGTCTGTGTTTTCCTCCTGGCTTCTTGTGCCCCTCCTCACTGGCAGAGGAGGAGAGATTGAAAAGTCCTTGATTGGGATAAGCATTACTTAGAATGAACTAAAATATCTGTGTGCTATGTGTTGTTTTCAGACTAAGGCCGAAACACAGCACTGCACCAGCTACTAGGAACAAAAAGAGCTCTATCCCAGCCAAAACCAAGACTGTCATAGTCAGTAACCTGGAGATCCAACAGCTTGAATCCTTTTCAGCTACCTTCTCCATTCATATCAACACTTCTCTCTCCTTTCTTTAGTTGATTGCCCAACAATTCATCCTCTCTCCTCTCCCAGGCTTACCAATCAATTTTCTGGCACATGAACAATTTTCTTCCTCAATGCATTTTCTGTATGTCTGGCCTTCAAAAAAATTCTCTCTACAGGACCCCTAATCATTACTTTAGTCAGTCACCTATGCAGCCTCCAGTGCATCCTATAATTTGACCAGCTCCACAGCCAACCTCCTCTATTAATTAAATGACCAAAGTATAATTCCTACTATTTTTATTATCATTACTACCAATAATAAAGGCAAAAACATTTAGCAGAAATACCTAAAATTCTTATATAAACCCACTTCATTAGAGCTAGAGAAAATTCTTTACAGTATGATACAGTATTGTAAATTCATTTGGCACCTATCTCAGGAATGGGTTACGTGCCCTAGGACTAAATGAATACAGGAGGCATTCAATTTATTCTCACATGCTTTGGCATCTGGGCATCACATCAGCTGGCCTCAGGTATATGTAGACAGAGACTTCTGCATCCTGCAGCCACAGGGATCATTGCTGAGCCGTGGGACAATGAACCAAGAATTATCTGATGTCATGGACAATGACAAGGAGTCAGTTTCTGTTATCAATTTTTGGCCAAGGAATCATAATCTTTTTAGCCCTGTTTATCCTTTTATAATCCTCTGTCAAAGACTGAAATGTAGCATGAATAACAGCAATAGAAAATTGTCCTTTTAAGGACATCTTACTCAAAAGAAATTTTGCCATGAAATTAATAATTTGAGCATTTGTGTGTGGTTTGGCAGAAACAGCTTTGTAAAAATGACAGAAAAAGTTACAGAGGTCACCATTAAAAGCTACAAAACTGCAACTAAGTTCCCACTAAAGCAGTATCTGCTGTCTTCTTTCGGTTCTATATATTGAGTTTATGAAGAACTGAGGTAGCAGTTCTTAACTAATCAAACCAATGGCAGACTAGCTGATGAAATACCACTGGCTCTTCCCTTTTCTTCCACTTTTAATTCCATTATAAAATGGGATTTTTTTTTTTGTATGACCAGTTGCTGCAAATCCTACAGAGGAATAAATCAAAGAATGGTCTACACAGATGTGAATAGGATGAAAGGTGATATAAAATGCAATCTCTCTACTACACTAGCTTTTTAAAGTGTTGAGAGTTTCTTACATGAAGGGAATTTGGCAATTACTATAAAACATCAGCTAACTACAAAGGAGAATGAAGTAATGTTAAGAACAAATGAAGTAACGGTACCTAGCCAATTGATATTTTTGTAGTTTATTACTATATTCTTAGACCTATAAATTGAACCATATAGGGTAATGTTGAGAAGAATTAAAAACACAAATAAATAGAGATGAATACATGTATTTGACTAAATAAGAGTTAACTAAATATTTTCCTGCTTCTCTTATCCACACTTAACATTTTAGGATTGGAAAAGTAACCTGAATATTTAATCATTTAATGGGGTTTCCCCTAAAGACCTTCATGTCACAGTCCTTTTGCCAGCACTTTTGAGTTTGTCCCGATGATATACTTCAGAACCAGCTGACAGTACTCTCCTTCAGCTTTATTTTATTCTGAAACAACAGCACTTAATATTTTAGGGTCTGATAAATGACTGGCAAACACCACTAATTAGCTGAATATTCAGGATACTGCAAATGCTCTTCAAATTAATGAGATCTGGAAGCTGTCAATCCAGACGAAAACTGCTTCTGCATTAAAGAAAATGTCAAAGGTAAGAAATATCTTAGCTGGAAGGAATTTACACATCTTATGACAAATTCAGATACAGATGACAGTATTCCAGTTTACTCCTCAGTTTCAAGTATTCATACCAGCCACTGAAGGAATTGTTAGTTTTACAAAACAGGTTCCACATTGTATGATTGCTTTATCCGTAAGTATATATTTTTGGGTAAAACACAGGATATTTTTTTAGGTAAAGAGATGTAAAGGAGTTTAACTAGAGTCCAGCAGAGATAAGGGAGCTTAGGGGGAGGTCAGTAACTGGTGATGCACCCTGGATCTCAATATTGGCTCAAGTGCTGTTGTATATCTTCATCAAAAAGCTGGATGATGGGACAGAGTGTACCCTCAGCATGTCAACTGGTGACACCAGACTGGTAGGAGCAGCTGGTACACCAGAGAGTAGCGCTTCCATCCAGAGGGACTTAGACAGTCTTGAGAAACAGACTGACAGGAACCTCAGGCCCTTCAACAAGGGGAAGTGCAAAGTCTTGCACCAGGGAAGGAACCCCAGGCACCAGAACATGCTGGAAGCAGCCCACCTGGAAAGTAGCTTGGCAGAAATGGATCTGGGGGTCCTGGTGGAAAGCAAGCTGACCACGAGCCAGCCATGTGCCTATCTGCAAAGAAAGCTAATAGTGTCCTAGGCTGCATTTGGAGACAAGTTGGAAGCAGATCAGGGGAGGTGATCCTCCCCTTCTAGTCACCACTGATAAGGTCACACCTGGAGTGTGGGGTCCAGGGCTGGGCTCCCCAGTATGAAAGACATAGACATACTAGAGAGATTCCTGCCAAAGGTCACCAACATGACGATGGGACTAGAGCATTTCTGTGAGGAAAGGCTGAGCAAGCTGGGACAGTTTAGCCTGGAGAAGAGAAGACCTGGGGGGGCATCTTATCAGTGAATATAAATACCTGAAGGAAAGGTGCAAAAAGAACATAGGCCAGGCTCTTTTCAGTAGTGCCTGTGATAGGAGAAGTGGTAATGGGCACAAAATGAAACACAGGAGTTTGCTCATGAACATCAGGAAACACTGAGCATCAGAAATCACTGTGACAGTGATTCTGGTCATCCAGCCCATACTCCAACAGCTTCCCTATGAGGATCTTACGGGAAACAGTGTTGAAAGCTTTTCTGAAGTGAAGATAGACAAAATCCACTGCTGTTCGTTTTTTATTCCATCCTACAAGGTTAGCAGCTTCATCAAGTGCAACTGCCATATAAAGGTGTTACAGAAGTTTAAACAATCAAAACAGATGACTAACTGCTATAGGAAGCTAAAAATTTAGCCTAACTTGAAGATTATTGTGGGGAATGGGGGAGGAGAGAGGAAACCAATGTATCCTTCCTGAAGTTATTTTTCCAGCAAACCAAGCCCTTACTGTCTTTCTTATTAATCTGAAGTTTAAACAGAGCGAGAAAATCAAGAGCTTCAGAAGAAAAGGTAATTTATTTATTTTTTGCAATTACATTTAGAACAATTGACAGACAAAATTATACATGCTAGACCACAGTTTCCTGGTTTGTGTTTCATATAGACACTAACACTTCCTAAACAAGCAAACTTAAACAAGTCCTTGTAAAATAATGATAAACCATATGATGTCTACCAGTTTGAATGCTATTTAGCTATACAAGTGCCAAGACAGAAGTAAAAGTCAATTATGGAACATTACTTGGAAGCCATACAAGTTTTAAATTCTGGTTTTGATAGACAAGTTTTTAATTGCCACCAATACTGAAGCATGAAAATTTGTTCCTTTTTTCCCAGAAGCTGGAAATTTATGCAAGTCAAAAGTGAGACTGTTACATCTCTAGCTGTACTGTACGTGTACACTGAAAGCTTAATTCTCTGAGCCTATTACATTTTTCTTTTCAGCAAAATAATTTTCATAACCCAAAATCAATCTAGGAGACAGTGTTAACTCTCAGCATAACACTAGAATAAGACCTTAAGGCTGCTCAAGCTTTTTTTATCCAAAGTTTCCTTACAGGTACTCTCCAGTACTGTAGCTCCTCTTGCACAGTGGAAATCCTGATGAACAAATCTCTGAAAACAGAGAATGTGACAGGTCAAAGGCAAAGGCATTTTTCTTTTACATTTTTTACTCTTTCCGTAAGTATCTCTATATATTTCCTATTTTATTCATTGGAAAGAAACCCACAGGTGTACCGATTGTAATTCTAATATTACAAGCAAATACACCAGGACCTAATTCAATTATGAAACCAGAATCAAACACATTGTGTTCCCAAGTGTAACAGTCTAATTGAAACACAAGAAGTGCCTCCTGGATTTCACCACCTAGAATTCTTAACAAGAAGTAGCATGATTAGTAGCAGCTCACCTCAAAATCTTCATCTTCTCTTACAGAAAAAATTATGTGTGTGATATAGCACTCTTGCTGCAGTCCTCCTCTGCATCCCGGTTTGCTCTTTTTCAATGCATCAGAGCTGCTGCCGTCAAAAGCATATTATTTTCTTGCCACATTTACTGACTCAGTTCCTCTTCTATTGCCAGTTCCTGGTTTCTCTCGGCTGGAGAGTTCTAACTTTTTCTCCTTACTTTTAAGGCTTGTCATAACACTACTTCTTCCCACCTACAGTTCAGTTCTTGTGTCCTCCTACACATTTAGTGAGATGACAATGCTTATTAAATTTTTCCTGGTTTATTGAGCCTCTTCCTTCTTCTCCATTCCCACCTTGTAAGAACATAAAACTGTCGGAGACCTTATGTCGTCGCGATGCGGAGGGAACACAGCACAACCAGTATGAATGATAAAGTGATCCGTTTATTCTGCTTAAGCCTGGGGTTTATATAGAGCTAGGCTGTTATTCACACATATTCTTGGGAAACTTCTGTGGTTTTATTATTTACAGGAACATCCCGTTTTCTAACCTCCTTATTCCTCCCTTCAAGATACTCGTTAACTACAAGGTCAGTTTACCTCCCTGCACAGCTGGTGATTTTTACCGAGCTGGGTTTCTCACTGACTTTTACAAAACTGGTCCCTGGCCAAGTTCAGCCATGGGAATGTAACCCTTGCCTGCCAACCACACTTCCACATAAAACTGAATCAGAAAAGTGTCTAACTAGTCCAGTAGCTGATTTCTATCACTGACACTAAATTTCTGCCTCAGTAAGAGTGAAAAAGATACACATGTATGTAATTCCCTTCTCAAAGAGTCTTTCTATTTTGAGCTATTCCCATTCTGGGATTTCCCAATACAGAGAGAATGTCTGTATTTCATATCCTATACATATTTCACTTCCAAATAGTTGTCCAGTCTCCCTGGAGAGTCATGTAAATGTCTATTGTGCAGAACCAGTTTTTGTCTGTGGCACTGTCTCCTCTGTTTTTACATCTGGATCCTATTGGCTGTGTTGGGTACATGCGCTTATACTGGAAGAGAAAGTGAACAATTCAGAATCACCCTTTCTGTCCTCTTGGAAGCTTTTTCATTTCTGCTAAAGTCATTTTTTGGTCAGAGAAACAGATCTGTGTACAGGTATTTACTGTTCACAACCCTTTCTTAACATCAAAAATGAATAAGGCATACAATTTGGTGCAGGGCCAGAGTCTTGGAACCAAAGCTTCTAACAAGTGATAAAATACAGCATTAATGTGCCCCATGACACCTTGCTTTTCCAACTTAAGTTCCTTCATCTCAGTTCTAGTCTCAAAGTAAAACCAAACTCCACTAATCTTAAAGGGCCACCTGCACTTGTTCTAAATATTCTTCCCTGCTATCTGTGTTTTTAGAAATAAGACAGTCCTTTCTCTTTATTTCCATTGACTTCTCAGATTCTCCTGAAATCATAATTCTTCCTGCATAATTCTTCTGGGTTAGGAATGTGCCTTCAGCATTCCTTCCAACACTGTGCACTCTAGATAATACAAATGTGGACCACCAATAATATAGATTTGTAGAGCATCTGGTTTATACTGTAGCTGCCTCATTTGCAGAGAAAAATAACTGTTACAGCTGAACCCAAGACGTACACAGCACACCTCTGGGGATATGAAATGTACATTCAGTTGTTGCAAACATTTCATTTGATGCTCAGTGTTCCATACTGAACATTGAAAATCAGAGGAAACCTGCAGAACAGTTCATTAACAGTTCAGACCTACAGTCAGTTTTAACACATGAAAATGTTATACTCATTGGGAATATTGATCTTCATTGCTCTGATTATTAAAACTTAATCTACACTTTTTAAAGCAGTTAAAATACTTGTATTTTCAAACATTTTTTTTAAAGTGGCCCCATTTAAGCTGATTGTTCCACTCTGATATATTACCATCTGTAAGACTGAAATTTTTCTGCTCGGCTGCAAATGATTATGTAAACAAAGGAATCTGTGATAAAAGTGACCAAGAAAGTATGGGGTATTAAGACCTGAAACTGTTTCATCAATTTTTCTGAAATGAAAGGGGATTGTCATGAAATAAACAAATTTGTCACTTGTACAACATAATCTGCAAAATTCCACATACAATTTGTCCGTTTTCTAATCTAAACATATAATTTAAAATAATCTGATTTATTATATTCAGCTCTGTTTAAAGTAGCATGGTCAAAACTTGTGTCGATAAACCTGAGATGGGGAAATTAGTACATTTTACAGCTCGATACACTTTGTTCTATTTCAGCATTAAGCTGCACTCCAATGCAAAAATTAAAAATGAAGGGGGAAAATAATAAAATAAATAAATCTATTCTGTTGAAATAGATGGTCTGAGGCTAATAACAGTTGCTTCTTTATGGCAATGCAATATTTCTGCATTCTTGAATCCTCCACACACAAAAAGGTCTGTAAAGGCTTATATACACAAATTGTAAAACCACAAAACTCACAGTTCTACAAACATTCTCGGCATAAAACTGCTTTTTCATAATATCTGTGTTTTCATTTTACTGCTGTTTTCTTCTGTTCCTTGCCCAAATCGGTTTCCATGTGCCCACCTAGTTTGTAGGACTAGATAGCTGTAAGACACTAACCCTTTCAAAGGCAAAAAAACAGGTGTTTGAAAGTGAAGAACTTACTCAGGGGTGCTGAAAGAGCAGTGCATGGTGGGAAAAGAGAGGTAAATAATAGCAGCTGTGTCCCATAAGCAGAATAGCTGTTCTTAACACCCTTGGAAGGGTGGGGACCCTTCCAATGTCTATTGTACTTGCTTTATAATGTACTAGTCAGAAGGAAAAACAACTGATGGTGGAATAGAAGGAAAAAGAACAGTAAAGGAGAGCTCCTACATTAACTTAAACTTTCTTTACATTCTTAGTTTTCCATTAAACTACTTTGTTTCAATTTAAATAACCAGTAATCAGTTCATTATAGCCCTCTATCAACACACATATGCTTTGATTTTTGTATTAGATAAAGAAGTAGGTCTTTTATTCTCTTTATCCTTCATAAAGAGCCTTGTCATGCAAGAGGCAACGCTTGCCAGTGAGTTTCAGTTTTTGCGAATACTTGGCTTTAATCTGTATTTATGATGTTCAGTCTCACAACTCCTAATATATCTGTGCAGGTAAAAAAGTAATAGAAGGAACACTTCCAGGTTAGTCCAAACATTCCTCATGAAGCACATCTTTCAAAAATTCCTCCTCAGCACCATTTGTACCTCAGGATATAACTTTACTCCTGGCATTTCTAGGTGTTATGGCATTGAACTAGGAAATACAGTATTTACACATCAAGTATGTCAGTAACTCCCCAATAAACTATAGCTAAGATATTTATTAGCATGTCAGAACTGCCACAGGATACTAGATCATCTGATAAAATAATGAAATGCTTCACAGTGAGAAAGGTCCTGAATCTCATTGCTATGCCTGTGCTTACATGTCTTAGACACAGGTCTGTTTTTAGTAAAGATTGACGATGAAAATTAGAGATTAGCCTTTTTCTTGTTTGTGAAGTGGGTCATAAACAAGCTGTTAATGTTTTTTTAAACACATAAAATTAAATTATTCTGTAAGGACTATGAACCAATGTTAATGACACTGAGCAAGATTATTATTATTATGTCATTAATCATAAAATGTTTTCTACTGTAACAGTAATTATCTTTTCTTCTAACTTATGAGAAAGCAGTCAAAATGTCCTTCCTAATGAATAGCATATTCTACTATGATGAAGCAAAATTTAACATTTTAAATAACTTTTTTCATCTTGCCTTTATGATCATATTCTTTATTGTGAGAGGTTTCTACTCACAGATCAAATATAACTATTGCTGAATGCAGACATAATCAAGTAACCCAAATCCTCCCACTTTGCCTTGTCCAGGTATGCAGATAGACACACAACTACAACTAAGCTTTCCCAGCTTAAAAGGTGAAGATTACCTTCTTGCTCGTGGCAGTCATTTAGATATGCATTTCAAATGTTCCCTCAGGGTATTAAATACATTGCTAGTTTACACTGATCAGCTACAACGGATGCCCTAATCAGACACACAAGGACACTGAAACTGAAATAAAAAAGCAAGTGGCCTTGTGGGAATACAGTCTCAGGATAACTCACCATTATCGTTACCAGTCTTAAAATCTGAAAGTCACATTGAGAATAGTATTTATTGCACCTTCCTATGGATTTTAACAGAATATGCAAAAGGTGAACTTAAAGGCTCATAGCTGACCAAATCCTTGGTCTAAAGCCTTTTTGCTCTTTAACAGCTGAAAATAATTTCTGAAATAGAAACTTTAAAAATTTGGAAGTTTGAAGAAAAATTACATATCACTAACAAGAGCTCTATAACCTCTGTTTACATTTCAAAGGAGTTCTATTGCCATTCTGGGGCAATATCTCCTTCTCTTTCCCTCTTTCTCACATACAGGCAGAACTGTGCAGAAAGTGAAGCACAGTGCCAGAGAGAATGGTGTGTTTTGTATAGCATAATTACCTGATAGATGTCAACCATTATAACATTTGTCTAAAATTCATTTTCTTGCTAAAGTGGATGGACTAATACAGTACCCCACAGAGGAGACAAGCTCCATTCGGCTGTGCTTTCCATAATAGCATTGAAAATAACCTGCAGCCAGACCATAAAGACTCAGATGCTTACAGTGGGAATTGAAATACCTGCAAATCAATGATCCCTCAGGCTAACTATAAAGGCCTTGTAAACACTATGAGCAGACGCATTTTTTTACTTATCTTTCCCAAATGCCTACAGCATCACCTCTTTACATACTCAGAAGTGCCTCTGTCTGGGCAAGATAGTTCCCTCCTGTTGAGACTTTTCTACTGGACAGATTTGTCTGCTTCATACTTCAAGGAAGCGGAATTGGCACCTGTCTTCAAGGGTGGATTACTTAGAATGGATGCAGATAGTGGAAGTCATTAACACATACTCAGTATTTCTTATTTGCAATGTCGAGACAGCTCCCTGCTCTGAATGATAAATTGTTTTAGAACACCATGTTAAAGCTCTTAACTGTGCATTGGCTAAGAAAGGCTTTTAACTCTAGGTTATTTCACTCTAGGTTGTGAATTCCACAATGAACAAGAAGCATTTAAAAAGTTAAGCACAGAAGTCATCTATACCAGTGTCATTTTTTTAACTTTCTTATCACCATGTCTTCTGGTAAGTAAACACAGCTAAAGAGATTAGGATTATGTGAATGTTTTCTGACAAGCACTTTTAGTAGCAATTTACTTTACATTTGCATGTTGTACTTTAAGGCCAAAACTATATTTCAGTGGGGCTACTGTACTACAGATTCTTCTACTATGGATCGTAATTCCTACTTGTCCTGAGTTCAGCAGTAGCAGTCATTTTTCTCCTTCTTAGTAGCTAGGGCAGTGCTGTGTTTTCATATTTCAGCATGAGAAAAATGCTGATAACACCAATGTTTTAGCTGCTGCTAAGCAATGTTTGCACCGATCAAGGACTTTTCCATTTCTCATGCTCTGCCAGTGAGAACAGGCACAAGAAGCTGGGAGGAAGCAGAGACAGGACACCTGACCCAGACTAACCAAAGGGGTATTCCATACCACAGCACGTCATGCCCAGTACGTAAACTGGGGACAGTTACTCGAAAAGTCTGGATCACTGCTCAGGTCAGGCTGGGTATCAGTCAGCGAGTGGTGAGAGGTTGTAGTCTCTTCCTTTGTTATTTCTGTTATCATTATTACTATTGTTGGTAACAGTAGTGGTTTGTGTTGTACCTTAGTTGCTGGACTGTTCTTATTTCAGCCCGTGGGATTTGCATTCTTTTGATTCTCCTCCCCATCCCATTGGGAGTGGGGCAAGGCAAGAAGCAAGGGAGTGAGTGAGCAGCTGCGTGGTTCTGAGTTAATGGCGGGGCTTAAACTGCAACACTCTGTTTACACACTCCTAAAAGTAACACTTGGCATTTATTGGTTGTTCTTGTCTCAGGGATACCTTGTTTTCTTCTCAAGAGAAACTGAAAATATAATTTCAATTTAACACCCGTCAGATTTGTGCTGTATGTTAAAAGCTCAGGTTAAAGTGAGGAAAAAAAAAGAAGGCCTAGACTGGCCTGTAAAGGCAGGCTGACCCTTAGACACAAAACCCATCATAATGCTTCTTTGTTGTCACCATCATAATGTCTTCCACTTCAAATTATTATAGAACAAGTCACAGGTTCTTTGAGTTTCTCTAATGAACCATTTTTCACAAGAGACATTTGTAACACCAAAGAACAACTTTTAACTGAACATTTTTATAAAAAAGTCACTCAAGTCTTAAAGAAAGAACACACTTTGTAGTATGGTTAGGTAGTATGTTAAAATATTACATAGCACAAGTGATATTTCTAGACATTTTAATTAAATAAGCAATCTTTGATTCCCATTCCCCTCTTTGAAATTAACTGAGAGGAGCAATTTTAGATTCTATCCTCTATTGTCTCAAACAACAGATGGTTCAATATTTCTACATATCTCAAGCTTCCCACTTTGTTTCCAATGGAGACAATTTACTGAAGTGCAATCTAAATTAGAAGTCTTGAAGCACCCTGCTTAATTATGTACAGATGGATTAAATGTAACCTTAATCTAGAAGATGATGTGGCTCTCTGGTAGAGCCTGGCCCAGCTGTTTAATGTATTTATGTCTTATTTTACTCCCATAAATTCATAATAATTCATAATGTAGAAGTCTAAAGGATGAAATAGAAGTCTTAGACATATTATATATTCAGGAACTTGATGAACTCATTTTAAAATCAGACATTAATATGAGCTACATTTTGACAAAATATACCTCATATTCACTAATACATATTTCCCAAACTATGTATATTAAATCCTTGTCAGAAGACATGGGTGTAAGATTTCTTTCTGCATATTATGCTTTCCTCATTTACAGCTTTAACTGACCCAAAAAAACTACTTTGCCTTTACATTTCCTCTGGTCTGAAGTTGCTTAAATGGTAGTTTAATTTGCATCTAAATTCAGACTAAATACTTTTATAGAATACATATAACAAAAATAAAGGAAGCTGAATTAATCAGGAATAGTTTTTTTTTTATAATTTTGATTTCTGCATATGCTTCATAATTAGTAAATATACAGTTCACGTAATTAAACTGAGAGAAAAAATAAATTGCTTCAGACAGTTCTGATGCTGTAGTCTTAGCTTCTGATGTGAAAAGTTGGAACTTTTTAAGAAGAAAAACTACAAAATGAATAGCTGATTCTAAATATGACATCTAAAAAGAATACTTTTTTACTGAAAGTTATAAGTCCTTATGAATAAGTAATTACTTTTGAAAGTATCCTGTAACTGTCCAAGGGATTTTGATAAAGAAATCACATAAACTGACAAGGTACAGTGAATTAAACTCACTGATCTTCTGAATTTTGTTTCAGAAAAAAAAAAAAAAAAAGAAAAAAAGTTGTGATTTAATAAAAGTAAATAGACATAGGTATTCTGTACTAAATAGAAGATTCATAGGATCATATCATAGAAAGTTAGGGCTGAAAAGGACCTTAAAATCATTCAGTTCCAACCCTCCTGCCATGGGAAGGAATGCCTCAGACTAGACCATGTTGCCCAAGGTTCTTTCCAACCTGGCCTTAAACACTGATC
>NW_026901627.1:0-506 GCF_033783945.1 Neopsephotus bourkii
TAGCAGCAGCACTCCCCAAGTCCTTCTCCTTGGGCTGCTCTGAATCTCTTCTCTGCCCAGCCTGTAGCTGTGTCTGGGATTGCTCCGACCCAGGTGTAGGACCTTGCACTTGGCATGGTTAAACTTCATGAGGTTGGCATCAGCCCACCTCACAAGTGTGTCAAGGTCCCTCTGGATGACATTCCTTCCCTCTAGCGTATCAACCGAACCACACAGCTTGGTGTCATCGGCAAACTTGCTGAGGGCACACTCAATCCCACTGTCCCTGTCACCAACAAAGATGTTAAACAAGACCGGTCCCAACACCGATCCCTGAGGGACACCACGCGTAACTGGTCTCCAGCCGGACATTGAGCCAGTGACCACAACTCTTTGTGTGCAGCCATCCAGCCAGTTCTTTATCCACCGAGTGGTCCATTCATCAAATTGAGGTCTATCCAATTTAGAGACAAGAATGTCATGTGGGACAGTATCGAACGCTTTACATAAGTCCAGGTAGATGACAT
>NW_026901628.1:0-501 GCF_033783945.1 Neopsephotus bourkii
TCAGTACGCAGTGCTCTCAGTACCTGGTGCTCTCCGTACCCCGTGCTCTCAGTACCCAGTGCTCTCAGTGCCAGGTACTCTCAGTACCCAGTGCTCCCAGTACCCGGTGCTCTCAGCACCCGGGGCTCATCGTACACACTGCTCTCAGTACACAGTGCGTTCAGTACCCGGTGCTCTCAGTACGCGGTGCTCTAAGTACACGGTGCTCTTAGTACAAAGTTCTCTTAGTACCCAGTGGTCTCAGTACCTGGTGCTCTCAGTAGCCAGTGTTCTCAGTACGCGGTGCACTCCTTACCCGCTGCTCTCAGTACCTGGTGCTCTCCTGCCCGGTGCTCTCAGTACCCAGTGCTCTCACTACACTGCGCTCTCAGTACGTGGTGCTCTCAGTACCCTGTGCTCACAGTACGCGGTGCTCTCAGTATCCGGTGCTCTCAGTACGCGGCGCTCTCAGTACGCGTTACTCTCAGAACCCAGTGCTCTCAGTGTCCGGTACTCTCAGCA
>NW_026901629.1:0-5127 GCF_033783945.1 Neopsephotus bourkii
AAAAAAACTGAAAGAGGGAGATTCAGGCTGGACGTGAGGAACAAATTTTGTACAATGAGGGTGGTAAAACACTGGCACAGGGTGGCCAGAGAGAAGGTGGATGCACCATCCCTGGAGACATTCCAGGCCAGGCTGGATGTGGTTCTGTGGTTCTAGCTGAAGATGCCCCTGTGCTCATTGCAGCGGCTTGAACAAGATGAGCTTTGAAGGTGCCTTCCAGCCCAAGCTCTTGTATTGATTCTATTGTGTGATCCTATAACTGATGGATAATTAGCCATGGTATGAAGGTTTGACTTTTATGATAACCTGTTCATGGCTGATGATTCCACAAAAGCACAGCGAGACTGTGGCCTGCATGGAGGATATCAGCAGGTTTGTTCTCCTAGAGTTGTGATGTGATCCTGCGGGTTTTGGCTGCACTGGGAGCATCCCTGCTCCATGGAGGAGCTGACCCTGCTTCACAGGGTGCAGACCTGCTGCTCGATCCCTGCTCTCCTGTTGCCTTCCTGCACGGAGTGGTGGGATTCAATGCGCTGTGCTGCCTCTGGGGCCGTCGGTGTGCTCTGTTAGGATGGAAAAAAAGATGATTTTCCCACTGGTGCCTCAAGGTCAGTTGGTTCCACCTCAATGATGTTTCATGAGCTTTATTGCAGCCGGGTGTAGAAAGAGAGGCTGCCTTAAACCCTGCGTGGGACTCTGCTGCTTTTGAGTAATCCCCAGGGTCAAAGCAGAAGCCCCAGACACTCACCTGACCCATCAAAGCACCTCTTCTCCTGCCATGCCTATGGTACTTGTACTTGTGTTAGGAGCCAGCTGCAGGTGGACAGGAAACTAATTGTGCTTTGGAAACTTACTGCTGCTTACTGTGCAGCAGGTAAGGTATGCCAAAACCGGTGTTAGATCTGCCTAAAAGGAGTCAATAAAGGGGGAGGTGGGAATAATAATTTGAGGTTCAATTCCACTGATGCACCTCTCTGTTCCCAGGACTGGTGTAAATCAAGCTTTGAATTAACCAAACCAGCCCCAGTTCATGTCGAAGTCTACCATTTCTCGGGTCCTGCAGGAGCAGGCAACCTCAAAATCAATACTTTCTCTAACTGTTGCTAAGTTTTCTTTACAGATTAATTTAGCTCTACTCATCCCTGCAGCTGTGGCTCCCAGAGCCTTCTTTGCATGGGGCCATATTCTGCCCCATGCTCCTTCCACCTGGTGATCCCGGGATGGGTGGCAGAGGGAAGGGGTGAAACCTGTCCTATCCCTAGGTATGGGGCTGCTGGGATGCAGCTTGAACCCCTCCTGCAGAGCCAACCCTGCTCTGCCTTCAGGAAGCACTTGGCATCCTTCCCTCACAAGGAGGGAAATCTTTTATCACCCTTCTCTTGATGTCAGGCATCTTTCTCCAGAAGGCTTTGCTAAGCACCACGCTGTGGGAACGCAACTGGATTAACACCCAGATTTACACGCTGGACCCACGTTGACCCAGGAGATCGTTTTGTCCCTATTAGTTATTTCTGGTCTGAAGGCTTATTCTCAGCTCCTGCCACTGGGCGGGAGTGTTGCCACACCAGAGAGCTGGCTGTGGGCCTGGATGAGGCCAAAGCATCCCAGTCCTCTTCCTTCCTCGCAGCAGCTACTTCCTCTGGGAGTGATGGGAAAGGCAGAAGAGAAGGACACGCCGCAGCATCACGCAGGGGAGGGCAAACACCTGCTCATTTGGTACGAAAGCAGAGAGTGACCTTGTGCCCCTGGACAGGAGGTGGCCTCCAGCAAGAACAGGGCAGCCATGGAGGACATCATCCCCCCTGCCAGTCCTGACACTGGACAGTGAGGACACTATCGTTCCTCTGAGGCAAGCTGGAGGCAACGATGGTGCGGTCCCTTTACTATTGCTTGGAAGACTTACCATAACGGAACTACCAGCACTTTAGTGCAGACTCCATGAAATGGCACAAGTGGTGGAGGCAAGACCGTTTCTGGGTACCAGAATCTTGCATAACGTTAAGAGAAAAGCCTCAGACACAGCAGCTTCTTGCTGTCCCCTATCTGTGATGATGAAATATGCAGCTGAGCAGAGTAAACCAACTGGAGCAACTATTAATGGGCTCTTGTGCTGTCAGGGTTTCCAGGACCCTTCACAGTGCAATTGCTTTGAGGAGAAGAGGCACCTTCTACTGGAGTTTCTCTTTCCCCTTCCCTTCACCTTGACCAGAGTATTTTTAGCTGTGTGGACAGACTTGCCAACACTTTCACCTTCGATTCTTTGCAAGGGAATTTCTGACAATACACAGCAATGAACGAACCGTATCTATCCAGGGTCAAGAGAGACAGAAGAAAAGAAATGATGGGCAAAAGCAAGTTCCCAAAAGATGGTTTCAGTATGTTTGCCTTCAGTATTTAGCTCTCTGCTCTGTCTTTCCACAGCCTCCTCTACTTACACAGAGAACTTAGACAGCTTGTACCTGATTTCAGTAAGCTCAGAGTTTGTCCTCAGATGTTGTTTCACAACATCAGCCAGCACTTGCACACAGGCACCTTGATAAAGCTACTCACAGCATCTGCAGGAGAAAGTGTCCCACTGAGCCTCCCAGGTCTGTTAATGTGGATTTGGCAGAAAATGGTCCACCACTGTCCTCTCAGAAGGCAGAAAATCTTATTATTCAAATGAAACAGTCTCTCTTGTCTGTTCATCTCAGCAGGTAACTGTGGCGTATCAAGCACGGACTCCAGTTCTGGTGAAACCTGAAATCCTTTATTTCGCCCCTTGCATCACTTTTATAGTCTACTAGGTGCTAAGCAGTAACTTTCCACTCTTTTACTCCCTTATCATCCCAATTCAGCAACACTACTACTGGTTACAAATAGTCATGCTCTTTGGTCTCTCTTTGAGATGCACATCCTGCTTTATCTTACAAACCGCCTGCTTTGTTTTGCAAACCCATCTTTACCCTTCATTGTTCTCTTTACAGTTCCCAAGGCTTAGGCCTGAGCAGGGCACTAACACCTGGTGTTTTCTTCACAGTTCCCAAGGCTTGAGCCTGTCCAGGGGAACAGCACCTGGTATTTTCTTTACCATTCCCAAGGCTTAAGCCAGAGCAGGGCGAGAACGCTTGGATACATTTCGTTAACTATTTCTATCTGTCACCCACAGGTAACGTGTCACCTTCTGCCACATCAGTAAATAGAAGTACCTGCTTCCATCAGAGCACAGTACCAGTAAGACAGACATGGAAGACATCTTCATGAAGCACTTAGCAAACAATGTGATGCAGGGACCACGAGTGCTTCATTAGTTACTACAAAACTGGTTAAATGGTAGACTACGTTCTGAGCTGACAGCAGCAGCCATGACCCCATGGGCCTTCAAGTCACTGCTGCAAACCACTGACAGTGGAAAGGGTCACCCTTGCTGTTACACTCAGATCTACTCTTTTGGGTAAGTATACCAGAATTAACCAGATTTCTATGTAGCAGGAGCTACTGAACTCCACATTGTAAAGCCCTTTACGTACTGCATCCTTTGAGAACCAGCGCTAAGAGCCACGTGGCGATTTATGACTCTTCCTCAAAATCCTCAAAAAGTACAAGAGACTGATGCTGCATGGGCTGTCATTCACAAGCAGTCAGGCTTGTGATTCATTTGTGTTGTGTCTTTGTGCTGTTCACCTCAGTGTTCCTAGGTCAGATTCTCTGTGTTGACAGACTTTGAAACTGTTGTTCTTTTTGTCCATACATCACCAAATGGTTTTGCAAGCAATAGGGATGTTGACTTGAGACAAATGGGAATCTCTCACTGACTTGCTGATGAATGAAGCAGGGATGCAGTGACCCGGTGTGGTGAATGTGCTTACAGATTTCTACCCAAGCACTCTGATCATAACTGGAGAAAGATGGCAGCGGGCACACCAGCAGAACCTTGACACGATTGAGAAGTGGGCTGGGGGAGAATGGATGGAGCAGCCCTGAGGAGAAGGACGTGGGGGTGTTGGTGACAAGAAGCTTCCCATGATCTGGCTTCAGTGTGCGCTTGAGCGCAGAGGCCCCTTGTGTGCTGAGCTACGTCACCAGAGCGTGAGCAGCAGGTCAAGGGAGGGGATTCTCCCCCTCTGCTGTGCTCTGGGGAGACCCCCCATGTGCAGCCCTGATCCAGCTCTGTGGAAGAGCACAAGAGGGACAAGATGCCCCTGAGTGCTCTCCAGGGTGAACATCTGTCTCCTCCAAGGCAGGGGCTGCAGTTCCCTTTGCCTGGGGAAGGATTCAGCCTCATCCTTGTGGTTTCCCAGCAGCGCAGAGCTCAGCTCTCCCAGCAACTCTTCCCTGATAAAATCGTGCCTTGGACTGCCAGGGAAATAGGTGAGAAAACAAGGTGGTTGCAGATGTACTCCTATTCATAGAACCACAGAGTGGTTTGGGTTGCAAGGGACCTTAAAGCTCATCCAGGGATGGATGGGAGGGACCTTAAAGCTCATCCAGTCCCCACCCCTGACACCTTCCACTAGAGCAGGTTGCTCCAAGCCCTGTCCGATGTGGCCTTGAGCACTGCCAGGGATGGGGCAGCCCCAGCTGGGCATCTTCCATTTACTGCCCACACTGCTTCAACCAAAAACATTGATTTTGCACTCCAAGCGCTTCAAAGTGCTTGTAGGATCTCAGCCGGTGGAGACTTTTCTCTGAGGAAAGGGTATACATTGAACACTTTGCCCTGTTTGCAAAAGTATGAACTGAGGCACAGAGGGGCTGTGTGATGTTCACAAAACCTGTTTAACATTCCTGCAGTCAAAGAGACATTCCCATTTCCATTCCCAAAGAGAGCACAGCATTTCTGGGGTATTTGGCTGCACTCATGTACCTGCCAACATCAGCTGCAAGGGGGTTCAGAGGGGCATGAAAGACAGAGGGGTGCAGGGGGAAAGCACACTCTGTCTGGCCATGTGCTGTCGGGTGGATCTGAGCCCTCTCATGGACTGAAACAAGGGTGAGTTTGAGTGTCTGGTTGTTGTTTGCTCCCCGGTTAAAGTGTGTGCTGTTCAGTGTTAGTACAATGTAACATCAACAGGAGAGCAACAGTATAACAACAAAATAACAACAATAAAACAACAAAACAGCTACAGTTTAACAACCAAAGAGCAG
>NW_026901630.1:0-512 GCF_033783945.1 Neopsephotus bourkii
GCAGTCCTGCCCTGTGTTTGTAATGGTTTCATTAACTCACCCGTTCCACCGGAGTGGATCAACCTGTGCTGCTTCATGCTCCTGTGTACGTGGGGCAAGCAGGGATGACCCAGCTCAGTCAGCCTGGGCCTTGCCAGTGCTTTCACACATTTGAACATCTCCAGCTGTAACAACACAAGTGTTGACTGAGGCTGGCTGCGTCCTGTGGGGAGGAGCAAGCAGGGGATGTCCTCACCCACCTGCTCTGTTGCCACAGCCCGAAAAGTGACTTTATTACCCGTTCGGTGAGTTTTGTTCTCATCCTCTTTGTGGCCTTTTCCACCCACTTGAGATGGAATTTTTGTTTCATTCTTTATCTTTTTTGCTTCCATCAAATACAGACATATGTACTAATTTCTTTTCCATAGAGGGATTTTTAGGCCTTTCTCAGTGTTGCCTGATTGTCATCTGTGGTGCTATATCATGGAGTTCCAGACTGGTTTGGGTTGGAAGAGACCTTAAAGCTCACCCAG
>NW_026901631.1:0-503 GCF_033783945.1 Neopsephotus bourkii
GATGGAAGGAGCGAAGAGAAGATCACCTGAGCCCCAGAGTCTTTCACCATCCGCCCCAAGGCCCTGTAGTCTTTCTTCATCTCCCTCAGACTGCGGGAAGCAAGTTCCCCTTCACCCGTCTGGAAGACCAGCAGCGGGTAGTAGTCTGTCGGGCACACCAGGTTGGGGAGCACCCTGGTGATATCCCTGATCCGGGCTCCAGGCAGACTACACACTTCCCTATGATGAGGGTCAACTCTGCATATCGGGCCCTCTGTTCCTTTCAGAATGGAATCACCCACTACAATGACCCTTCTTTCTTTCTTACCAGAGGCAGTCTTGAGGTGCGAAGTCAACCGCTTTTTCCTATGTGGCCTTGTAGGCGGGCCTTGCACCACATCCTCACCTACCTCTCCTTCCAGATCCAGGGCCTCAAACCTATTACAGAGGGACACCTGGGGAAGCGGGGCAGGAAGGGAGGAGGGCTGCCCACGACACCGAACCGGAACTCGCTTCCAAATGAT
>NW_026901632.1:0-50695 GCF_033783945.1 Neopsephotus bourkii
ATGGTGTAAACCAAAAGTTTTTATATTTATGCTGTTGTTAGTTTTGCCTCTTACCAAAATATTATCTATTTTATCTGTAGAAAGAAAAAAAATCTTCCACTTTTTTTGTTTTGGCTCCCATATGATTGGTCATAATGATGAATGAGTGACTAGATTTGAAAGTCGCAGATTTCATTTTGATTCATTTTGATGAAATATTTCAGTGCTCAACACATATAAAAATCATGGCACCTAAATGATAGGAAAGTCACTTTGAAAATATGATTTTTACATTTTCCTTTTAGAAAGCTGCATGTACTAAAACCCATAGATTTTTTTGCTAACCAGATTAAAAGAAAGATATATGCATCTATGGCAGAAAACAATAAAAATCATGTAATAGGTGCTTGAAACTTTTCAGGAGTTTTTGTTTTCAATATATTTACCACTTGCTGAAGTTCTTTATGCATTTTTATCAATAAAGTCTAATTTCTAACACATAGGCTTTAAATTCTGAAATAAAGTCTAAATTCTGAAATAAAATCTAAATTCTAAAATACTATAATTCCTATTAAAGTACAGTTCCAAGGATTTCTCAGTATATTTCCCCGTATGTAACCCTAGATCTCATCCTGCATCTGAATGGGGAGTTCTTTTCCCTTGGCTTCCTCAGTGAGGCTGCTAGGAAAGGTACCAATTAGCACCTTTCCAATGTTCATAAAATAGTCACCACATTTAAGCTGTTTACTGACAGCCTAACACACACTCATGAGATGGGAATCTGATGTTACTCTTTATAGATCAGAAACCTGTGACTGTTTTAGTGAGCACAGGAATATCTTATCCGTATTTCCCAAATTGTGAGATGTAAAATGTAATCTGAAGGAGTTCTAGAACAGGAGGGCAGTGTTTGCTGGAAAGTAAATGCTTTCCATTCCTCACATGTTTTGCAGCAATGACACTGTCGTAAGCAAGATGAATGGTACATTGTGAGGAAGGCCATGGTCGTATTTGTGGGTGTATCAAGTGTTTTGCACATTGACAGAATGAGCAAGAACACTATTACAGCTAACAGGAAATAGCTAGTGGCATTTTATTTATGCAGGCATTGACAGTGATGGGTGGATTATTTTGGAACAGTTTTGCTACTGAGGCGGATATTCTGGCTGCTTCCAGCGCTGTTATATACCTATCTTAAGCAGTGTTCTTGGATGAAATATGCCCAAAACAGAGCTTCCTTGGAAAAGTAAACACCTAAATCTGCTTGATTTGGGGGTTTAAATGAACTTGCGATAGCTCTTAACACATTTGAATTTCACTATATAAGCAACCCCCAAACTAAAAGAAACAAAGCCCAAACCCAAAATCATTGCTATATCTTTTTTTTCCAGAAGGATATGTCTGTATAACATCTCTATGTTGCATAAAATTTTACTGTTTCAAGAAAGTTTATCTTTTATCTTTATACAGGTGCCTCAGATTGCATGTCGGAATTTGTTGCCCTGCTCTTCTCAATATTGATAGGTATACATGACCTACAGCCACCCACCTAATGTGTGACTATTACAACAAAAATATCCTACATGAATCTTTTTGTCCTTTTTGTTATTGCCCTCCTTTCTGTACATCCAGGAGGTTATAATGTGATTCTCTGTGTAGGGCTTTTTAGGAGACTTTATTGTCATTAGTTTCAATTGCAAGGAAATAATTCCATGACATGGGAAAGGGAAGCACTTGTAGAAGGCATTACAGAGGTGTCTGCATTGCAGTGATTTATCTGCTGTCTTCACTGGAAAATAAAAACTAAAACTACAGCAGAAGCTATGATTTAGCCCACTATATATTCTGGCAAAATAACTTTTTCTTAAAACCACTCCAAATTTTAATCACAAATATTTGTGAATGATAAATGGTGGTAGGCTGGATCTCATTATTTCAGATACAAGGCATTGGTTAATTCTAAGAATAAAATATACCTTATAAAAACTAAAATATACACATGAAAATGAATTCTCTGTGTCTTCATATGTGTTCATGTATGCATATTATATTTCATGCAAGTAAAGATATTTAAAAATATCTTATTTAGGAAATTTAATATGGGAAATATTCCAGGACTGGTGCATGTTGTATATAAATGCTATAAAGCCTGAATTAGTGGGTTTAGAAATGTGGCTGTATTGTGACAGCCAAATTCTCAACTGTGATGAAAAGTTCTAAATTCTTAGAACTCCATGTCTTGGAAGGATAAGAAAAAGATGTGTTTCATTATCAGCAACGTAGGAAAGTAATCCTCCTATTTTGATACTAGAGTATACAATAAATTAATAGTTGCACATTAAATTGTGCATTGATAAAGGAAAATAAAGAGGAATGCCAAATAAGACTTCCATGTCCTTAATCTAAACTACTGACTAGATCTGTCTCATACTTCCAAGCAAACTATGTTCTGTCCGGATTGCACTCTGTAAAGACATCTTCCAGGAATAAAAAGAAGGATTTCACTATCCATCCCAGAACTAATATCCCTTGTTTCACTTCATTGCTGGTAATTCATCTCTAAGATAGCAACAAGACAGCACAGCCTAGGTAGAAAGTTAAATGAGAAAAATATTTTACAGAAGAAATGGCGAAGAAAGAATACTTGAAAGGCATGAAACCTCAGAAATTATTCTAAATGAAGTCATGAATGTATGAGGAAAACTATTCTGTAGATTTTATGCGTACTTAGATCTTCTATACTATAGGTGCAGGTATAAATTGTCGACAGCCAGCCAGAATGCCTGAACAAAACTCTCATAGCTGCTTGATCAAGATTTTAACGACAAAGCACAGTTACAGTAACATTTTGAAAATAAGTTATAGATAGCCCTTAAATCCGTATTTCTTTGGCATCTGCCTTTGTTTGACCCCCTTGAGAGTTACAGAGTGGGTTCAGAGAAAATGGCAGATTTTAATTCACTGAAAAAAGAATAGCTGTGGTAGTTGGTGTCATTTACAGTCATGGTCACAGTTCACACCTGTGTTGCTATATAACAGGTTTGAATTCTTTACCACTAGGCAAATGGACCTTCAAGATCAGGTCAACAAAATACACAAAGCATTTCCCACCTAATGAATATGAGTGAGCACTTAGATCTTCAACTCACAGGCATTTTGAAAGTATTATTTCTTATGAAATGAGATGTAGCACTGGAAGTGTTTTTTATTGCTGACAAGCCTTGCAAATATCTAAATCCTGCAAAACCTTGGGTAGTCTGCTGTGGGGAAATAAAATACTCCTTGTAGGTAGTTTTTTATTTCTGGTCATAGGTCAAAAATAATGTCTGTTTAACATCTCAAGTCTTGATCAATTTTATGTTAAGAGAAATGTGGTAACAAGGTGTTAGGGTATGGGAAGTAGTGTAGCTACAGCTTGTAAGATGTAGGAACCATCACTCAACATCCCAGTACTTGTGAATTAAGTCCAGGTGTTATGTGGTCTGCTGTACATTGCTTAAAAATCTTAAAGGCAACTAATAAAAGACCTTTATCTGGTTTCTCATTAAAAGTGTGGCTTACTAATTCAGTTGAACTTTGAAATATCTGGTATAAGGTTTATATATCATATAATATCTAGCATATGAAACCTGCTTAGTTTATAAATTTTGTGTTCTGAATGTTAGAAATTACACATGCAAAGAATTTCAGACATAGTTGGGTGATTCAGCTTCCTAATTTTGCTGCTCAACTGGGAAAAAAATTTTTAAATTGCAAACATGACTTCTGATGCTTATAATTTGAGACTGTATCATGACCACTGTCTGAAATTCTGTCTCATTATCAACAATTCAATGTGCTTATTGACTGGAAGCAACAGGTCTTACTTTTAAAGGCTTTAATATTGTATATTTGATTATTATTAATAGTGAAAAATTCGTTAAAGAATGGTGTTTTAAGGCAGAAAAAAAAATAAAATCAGAAAATGTACTTTATGTCCATATATTTCATTAAGCAGATAGGTATTCTGGAGATTCTTACATTATGGAAAATCTGGAGGTTTTTGGAGATTAGCTAAAAAATTGTTCCAAGCATTGTCTGTGTCATGATAAAAGTTGTAGTATCTGGACTGTGTGAAAGCTGTAAATGAAACAGCCATGAAGAGAATAGAGGATGTAGAAAAGAGGTAGAATGAGGTGGTAGGTGTGCCATGTATATTCATCAGGATGGACCTGCAAAGTACATTGACAGTATTGTCATTTATCAAGAGAGCTGCAATTCCCGTTTGAAATAGAGGAAAGCTCCCTTTGGCAGAGCAGTGACAGCTGCCTCAATGACTTGCTTAAGAATTGCTAAAATTTGAGTTGGCAGTTTTGGCAAGTACTCTGGGTTCTAGTTAATTCACAAAAGGACAGCATTATGAAAAACATGTTAATAATGGATGCAGAAGTTAAATGTGAGGCTATAAGAATATCACCTGTCCAAAAATGCAGCCAATTCAGTTTCTCACTGGATAATACTGTTGTTAGAGCTGGAATAACAGCATATATTACTGCTAGTATGTGTCTCATCATATATGCTTGAGATGGTTGCCACAAATATTGAAAGCCCATCTGCATCCAGCTCTGGGGTCCCCGACACAGGAGGAACTCATTGGAGCAGGTTCACAGGAGGGACATGAAAACAATCAGAGAGCTGAAACACTTCTCCTATGAAGAAGTGTTGAGTTGGGATTGGTCATCCTGGAGTAGAGAAAGCTCCAGGGAGATGTTATTGCTGTGTTTCCATACATAAAATAGGTTTATAAAAATTATTTAGAACAGAGACTTTACCAAGGCTTGCATTGACAGGAAAAGGAGCAAAGGTTTTAAGCTACAAGAGGATACAAGGAAGAAATTTTTTTCCAGTAAGAATGGTAAAACAGTGGAACAGGTTGTCCATAGAGGTGACAGATGCCTTATTCCTGGAAACATTCAAGGTCAGGTTGCATGGAGCTCTGAGTAGGCTGATGTAGTTGATGTCCCTGCTCATTACAGGGGAGTTGGAAAAGCTTATCTTTAAAGGTCCCTTCCAACCCAAACCATTCTATGTTTCTATGATTTAGTTTTCAATTTAAGAGTTAATATTTTAAAAAAATGAATTAGAGGAATGAAGAAAACATGGTTGTACCCTGCACTGCCAATATATGCCCAGGCTTCCTCTATCCTTTGTTACTTCTAAAAAAGAAGGAAGTTAATGATTTCTATGGGATTAATGGCATGAGGATATCTGTGACAGGCAGCAGGTTCAAAAGTTCAATAACCTTTATGATAGCAGGAAAAGATTAAATGGAAATTTGAAATTTGCACTAACAAGTAGAGCCCAAGTAATTTTATTTTTTTAAGAAAACGGAAAAAAAAAAAGAAAAAAGGGAACTGGCAATCAGTTGATTGAAAAACTCACAAATATTATCATTACAGAACAGAACTTTAGCTGCAGGGCTGCAGTAATGGTCTGTGTATCCAGGTAAAAAAAATATATGAAGAACATTATCGGTTCTTAATTCTATGGATAAGTGTTGTTGGCATTTACAGGGCAAATTTTTGAGACAGGAGCTCACAACTCCATTTCCTTTCTTGAGGATAATAAGGAGAGAATGACATTTTAGAATAAAAGGAAGTATCTTTTGCGGGGGGGGGGGAAATGAAAAATAATCTAGAAAATCTCTATGCTTCTTAACTATTAATGCAATTAATTAACTGAATAATTTCTTTATGATCACAATTTTTTGTGAAATAGTAATATTCACTTATGTGTTTAAGTGGCCATAATTTTCTATTTTAAAAAGTTAATGTTTGCAGTATTTTTGTATTTATAATGACTGTATTCTGCTAACAACAAGAAGTTTAAACAAAAGCAGGTGAAGAACTCTTATGTTCATAGGACCTGGATACTCCTAGAAATACTTACTTCATGGAGCGTTGAATTCAGAGTCTAAACTTTAGGGACAGGATGTCTAATATTCCTATATCAAAGATCATATCCTTAAATTGAATGTAAACAGGTTTTTGAAGGTCATATAATAACATATCACATAGCTGACAATTTACATTCAGATCTTCTGAGCCTGAACCCAGTGTCTTAAACTTAATAACATCCTCCTCTTCAGAGCTAGAACAGTTCAAAAATTGTTGATAGCACTATTAATGCACATTAAATACCCACATTATACCTGAGTATGGATAAGACCATATTACCTCAAAATTATTTTCTGACTAGATAACCCAAGAAGTTTAAATAGAAATATAAGCAAATGAAAAAGAGAGAAAAATCCCTTGAGTTATGTTAGTATTGGGAACCAAGCCCAATATAGTCACCCAGGCTACTTTCTTTGTAGAAAGAAAACAGAAATGGTTCTCAAAAGGGAAATTTATTCAAGTCTAAAGTATGGGTTAAGATTATCTCAAATCTACTCCAAGACAGACCAGAGTAATTGCCTCTTGGAGACACACTCAGTTTACTAGAAAGACACTTACTTGCTGTGGCTAGTTTAGAACAGAAAAGTATTTTAAAATTTCCTTTATAAATCCACTTTTAGACTGTTCCTGGTGAGAACACACTGCTACACTGTCCAATTGTATTTCAGATATTATTTTAAGTAATTGATTCAAATTACACAATTAAGGAGATCTTCCGGCTGTCTTCAGAATTGGCTTAGCAAGTCCTGCTCTGTTTTTCTCCCAAATTAGTATTTATATATTTTTCCCTTTTAATAAAAAATTGAAAAAGGTTGTTTTTATATCTCTAAGGTTTCTACCTTTAAACTAAAATAAAATTTTAATGATGATTTGTAGAGAGAAAAAAAAAAGTATGGTTATTCAAATTTGTTTTCTGAAACTTTCTAACAGTATCAGAACTGCATAGTTTTGCACATTAAAAGAGCCAAGAAGCATTTTATTTTTAATCCATAGAATATGGGAACAGGCAGTTATATTCAGTAATACTCTCAAATTCAATTTCATTCAATTCATTTTCCAATTTCTGTTTCTATGAGAACCATTTCTATACATTCTTAACTCCAGAAATAATTACTGGACTCTTGAAATCTACAATGCAGATTTTTTTTTTTTTTTTTTTAAGTGAAGCAAATGAAAGCATTCTGATCGGGTATTTTTAATTTCTTGTTATGACATTGAACCACAAAGCCAATAATGTGATAAACTAGTTAATGCATTTGAGACTATTTTCTAGCCTTTCCCCAAAGTGGTTGCTGGAACCATTGGATGTAGCAGTATAAAATATAAATGAAGTCCTTTATGAACTGTTGTAACTCAAGTTCTGTTCCAGGCCAGTGCTGAAAATGAGACCTAGTCTCATGTTTTCCTCATATAGGGGAAAATTAATTGTTTTCTAGCACATGAGCAAAATATTACTAAATTCAATGAGAAAAAAAGAAAAAAAGAATGAAGCTATTTGTAACAGTTATATTAAAATACAAAATCATCCTGAATGCTTTTCCTTTCAAACAGCCCTTGGCTATTTGCAGTAACCACCTACCACAAAAGTGCAAATTGTGCAATCTCAGAGAAAACAGCCTGAACTTACATTAGATACCTTATGAATACTACAGAATATAATGCTGACTTTTGTTCAGAAGGATTTCCACTGAGGTGCAGAAGAGCAAAAAGAAGTATATGGACCTTGTTTTTAACCATATGATAAAAAGTAGAAATTCAGAATCATGACATGACTTTTTGGTTCGATGCTACTCTTATGATACGTACCAGAAAATTACTCACATCAAGGTGAAACAGAATGGGTCTAAAATTCAGGAAAAGTCTTGCATTCAAAGCTATATTTCAAAATGATATTTAACACAGAAGTTCCTGTTTTAATTTTTATTGAAAATACCATCTTTTTGAACAATTCATATCACTGTAAGGCCAAATAATCCTTTGTTTTGGATTTGGCTTGGTTTAGTTTCCTGCATTTTATTTACATTGACCTTAGAAGTGTAGTTATCCTTTGTTATTGCACAGTATACTTGCTATTCATTTGATAGCATAAAATGCTTCTTTTGATAAATCTATAATTATCATCAAAAATCAGTAGGAAAGGGATATAATCATCTACTGTGAACACCACCTTACAGGAAGAATGGGACTGGAATAAAGTCCTTGAACAATGGAATTGTGGTCTAATTTAGATCAGACTATTGGAAATCATCCAATCCACTAGCTGTTCAGAGTAGGACTATCTGCTAAGTTGAATATCCATTTGAAGTTAGACCATGCTACATGGGGCCTTTTCAAGTAAAGTTGGGAAGACCTCCAAGACCTTCACAGACTCTCTGAGCAATCTGTTCCAGTGCTTTACCAAAGAAATGAGTCTTTTAATCTAATCTGTATTTCCTTTTTTGCATCATGTGGTCATTACTTGTTATTATTTTGATATATACTACCAAGGATAAGCTTTTCTTTATCCTCCGATTTTTCAGGTGAAGACAGACATTAGATCCCCACTTCATATTTTCTTCAGAATGAACAAACTCAGTTTATCAAGTGCTCTAGCCTCCTACCATCTTCATGGCCTTTCATTGACTTATTCCTTTCTGTCAACGTTACTCCTACTGACAAACCTAAAATATTATACAATGCTTCAAATTTGGTCTCTATGTGCCAAATAAAGACAAATAATCACTCCTCTTGACCTGCTGGCTATGTTCTCGACGTTAGCCTTCACTGGTGCAAGGATGCATTACTGATCTAAGCACGTTTGTTCACTTTCCTGCCAGTTTACCCCAAGCCTTCACTGTTGTGTAGTTACTCTCCGTCTGGTGCAACAACACATTTGTTTTTTGCTGGACTCTATGAGTTTTGTGTTAGCCCACTTCTCAAGACTGCCTCCTGAATGGCATTTTTATGTCACCCATGAACTTGCTGAAGATGCAGTCTATCCCACAGTCCAGGCTGCTACTGATGATTTTTAATAGTATTGGTACTACCACCTCCCCCGTGAGAAATGTCCTTGTAACTGGCTGCCTGTCCCAGTTTGAACCCTTAGTCCCTGTATGTTGAACCCGATTGGCCAAACATTTTCTCCCCAGCCATCCAGACCACATCTCTTCAGTCTGGGCTCATCTGTTTCTCTTATCCTGTAAGGTTTCAAATTTTTTTTCTTACCTATGACAACTCACAGAGGGGGAAGTCTGGGGTTTTATCTGAAAGGATAAAGGAATATTTGGTCAGTTACTGAATGAATCTGAATACATCCTTGCTGTAATGCAATCTCCTAAACACACAATACAAAAAATGCAGAGCTGTTTAACATGTGAAAGTAATAGCCTTTTATTTCTTTCTCTGTCCTTCCATTTGGTTTTCAAAAGAAAATACATGAGGCATATTTAAAACAAAGGGGCATCATGATTAATAACGACATCACACTGAGACACATAAAACTGCCCTGTCTCCTTCATCTGTTCTTTTGGTGCAGTGATTAACCTTTGAGTTTATGAGTATTTTTGCACTTGCCTCAGATAAAGTATTTTATGACTTTTTACCTCCCAGGTAACTTGGATTAAACTTATCAAGTCCAGGAAGATAGTGGCCCATAATGACTGTTCCCTCAGAAATCATATCTACTTCTTTACTACACTATTAGAACATTCTTTGCACGAAACAGATGGAAACATCAAGACAAGAGACAAAACAACTTGTTAAGGTCACTTTGCACCTTCCTATATATCATTCATGCTTAACTGATTCCTAACCCCTCCTAGAAACAGATTGCCATACATTATGAGAACTGAGAATATTAGAAGATCATTTTCTTTTCCCCTTTAATTCACATTTGGAAAGGCTTCTACTTTTGCTAAAGTTGCTTTGGCAGTCTGCTTGCTAATGACTGATCACTGCCTTTCAACACAGAAACAGGCCAGAAGCAAGTAGATTTGTCTTTTGGCAAAAGTATCCCTCTCTGACACAGCATTTCAGGTATTCTGCTCTCAGTGTCAGAGAGTAAGAAAAATTAATAAATAAAAGAAAGGGAGAAATCAAAGAGATTCAAAAGAAGCTACAGGACAGATCCCTGGAGATTGAGCAGGTGAGCATTTTAAAATGTATTTAGAAACAGGCTCATCAATGTTTGAGTAAAGCTGCTTAGCTTCCCCTCAGACCTATCTGACATCTCCTTCTACACTTTACAAAGAGGGAGTCAATGATTTTGCTGCATGTCTCCTGAACAGGGTGGATGAATAATTGAGTATCAATTCTGAACTTGCTGTAGAACTCCTAATCATTTAGGGACACTGAAGTAAAATGAAAAAAAAAAAAAAGGTAAAAAACAAGCTGTAAACATTGTTACCAAAGATCTTTCTATCTTCTCTGAATAAGTTTTCTCTTGTGAACTTAAACAAATGCAGTGTTCAGGAGTTGCTGATAAAGGAATAACCATATCTGAATGAAATGCTATAATCAGTCTGAACAAAGGATTAAAAAGTTATCTTCAAGGACCTTAAAGTGTAAGACTCCTCTGGCTGAAGCATTTAAAAAAATAAATAATAAGCCAAAAATAGCAGGTAGCAGTGCATGCAGAAAATATCTTATGTGAAACACCTGCCATTATAATAAAACTGCTTGTATACAATTCTTGGACCTGGAAAACTGGATTCTGGAAGAGAATTACTCTCTCCACTGCTCCTCTGCTCAAGCTATGTGAAAAGAAGGGAATAGAAATCTCTTCTGGTTTTATAGTTCTTCAGTTTGCATAAAACACAGAAGAGAGATCTAAAAAGCACTGAAAGTGCTACTGGCCTTTAAAACGTTGTTAGATTCTACCCAGTTGAAGTCATTAGTATCCTGAATAAATTAAATTAAAAAAAAAAAAAAGAAAAAAAAAGGAAAGAAGTCCCCACTTTTAAATGCATCCCAATTTACCCTCAAATACATGGTGAATTGCTGGGCTATGAAAAATCATTTTGAAACATCCTCATGTTTTCAACTCACAAGTTAAAAGTTTACATCAGTGCATAAGAATATGCCAAATATCTTCTTAGATCCCACACAAGGATCACTCCCTGTGTTATGCATTTCCTCTTTTAGAATAGAAACCAGATGTTCCATGGTGGGGTAATCTGGAAGTAGAATGAAGTGGAGAAAAGGATCTTTTTTTGTAACTGTACTAACACCTGCTTCATTTCCTTCAACACTCAGCAGCCTTTCATGTTCACAGAAAAGAAGGGGAGAGAAAAAGGAGAAAAAGCAGAGGCTTTGTTTGCCCTCTCCATTTCAGAGAGTGGCTTCATGTATCAGATCATAGAATCATAGAATAGTTAGGGTTGGAAAGGAATTTAAGATCCCCATGGGCAGGGACACCTCACACAAAACCATGTCACTCAAGGCTCTGTCCAACCTGGCCTTGAACACCACCAGAGATGGAGCATTCACAGCTTCCTTGGCCAACCCATTCCAGTGCCTCACCACCCTTACAGTAAAGGACTTCTTCCTTATATCCAAACTTCCCCTGTTTAAGTTTTAACCCATTACCCTTTGTCCTATCATTACAGTCCCTAATGAAGAGTCTCTCCCCAGCATCCCTACAGCCTCCCTTCAGATACTGGAAGGCTGCTCTGAGGTCCCCACTCAGTCTTCTCTTCTCCAGGCTGAACAGCCACAATTTTGTCAGCCTATCTTCCTACAGGAGGTGCTCCAGTCCCCTGATCATCCTCCCAGCCCTTCTCTGGACTTGTTCCAACAGTTCCATGTCCTTTTTATGTTGACGACACCAGAACTGTACACAGTACTGCAGGTGAGGTCTCAGGAGAGCAGAGTAGAAGGGCAGGATCACCTCCTTCGACCTGCTGGTCACACTCCTTTTGATGCAGCCCAGGATACGGTTAGCCTTGTGAGCTGCAAGCATACACTTGCCAGCTCATGTTCATTTTCTCATGAACTAACACCCCAAGTCCTTCTCTGCAGGGCTGTTCGGAATTTCTTTTCTGCCCAACCTGTAGCTTTGCTCCGACTCAGGTGCAGGACTTTGTGCTTGCCATGGTAGAACTTCATAAGGTTGGCATCAGCCCACTTCACAAGCATGTCAAGGTCCCTCTGGATGGCATTCCTCCCTCCAGTATATCAACTGAACCACACAGCTTGGTGTCATCAGCAAACTTGCTGAGGGCGCACTCAATCCCACTGTCCATGTCAGCGACAAACAAGTTGAACAAGACTGTTCCCAAGACTGATTCCTGAGGGACACCACTTGTTACTGGTCTCCAGCTGGACATTAAGCCATTGGCCACAACTCTTTGCATGTGGCCATCCATCCAGTTCTTTATCCACTGAGTGGTCCACCTATCAAATTGATGTCTGTCCAATTTAGAGACAAGAATGTCATGTGGGACAGTGTCAAATGTTTTGTACAATTCCAGGTAGATAACATCAACAGCTCTACCCCTGTCCATCAGTTCCGTAGCCCCATCATAGAAGGCCACCAAATTGGTCAGGCAGCATTTCCCCTTAGTGAGGCCATGCTGGCTGTCACCAAGCACCTTGTTGTCTTTCATGTGCCTTAGCTTGCCTTCCAGGAGAATGTGCTCCAAGATTTTGCCAGGCACAGAAGTGAGACTGACTGGTCTGTAATTCCCCTGGTCATCCATTTTCCCCTTCTTGAAAATTGGGGGTTATATTTCCCTTTTTCCAGTTTTTGGGAACTTCACCTGACTGCCATGGTTTTCCAAATTTTTCAGATGCCGAAAAGAGAAGTATTATCTTCGTACTGCTGTTTCTGGCAGAAATATAAAGTATAAGCTGTCAAAAGCCTTCTTTTACTTTACCAAGAGCACAGCCATTTAGTTGTAAACTCTTATAGGTTCATTGCAAGACATGCTTCATGTAGAGGAACTGTCAGGTCAGAAGAGTTAAAAAATAAAGAAACAGATGAGTTTAGTTTGCAGTTTTCCAGTGGGACAGCTCTGCTGAAATGCTAGTCCAGCTCTACTGGTTTCTGCATCAACAGATGCCAGAAAATATTCCTGGTGTTTGCATCCCATTTGGTAAATCACAGGTCACATCCACCCTGGCCTCTCTCCTGTCTGAACAGATGGGAGTACACGTTCGTTATCGACACAGGGAATGATAGGGAGGAGTGTATATGACAGGAAGGAAGGTGAGAGGGGGTTAGAAAGGCAAACCCAAAGTCTTAAAAAAGAAGAGAATTTAAAATGGCCACTAACAACAAAAAAATACCGTTGGTGATAATTAAATATGGCTAATTATCAAGATATAAATTGCTATGAAGTTTTTTTTCAAGATGCAATGCACAGTTATGTGTATTTGCTTAGAGAATATGATAAAAGTGCATAGGTTAAATGTTTATGTGGTCTCCTACTCTAGCTGTTATATGGGAAAATAAATACCTTCTTTCAGTTCTAATCCTTTTCTTCACAAGATAAGAACTAAAAATCAGAAAATACACAGAGAAATGTTCTCAGTCACCCTTAATCATAAGCTTTGTTTTAGATAGGGAAAACAAATAAAAAACCTTTTGTAATTCAGTTGTCATCTCATAGAGTATATCAAACCTTTTTAGATAGTTTCCAGTTTTCGTCTAGAAAATGTGATTGTATTTCTGACTTACATATATTATCTTTAAGTGGTTCTAAGAAAGTGTGTGAATTTTTCATATTTTTATTGGTACTTTTAAACATCCATAGCAATGTGCAAAATTAAACATTTCTGATGATTTAAAATGGATATTTTGAAGTACTGTTTTCAGTTATAATTTGAATTTTAAATTAAAAAGAATGACAAATCCAATTTCAAATTTCTTTTACTTTCAAAAATCTAAATATCATTAAGTTTGAATGTGAATTTTATGCCGTAGCCTCAAATGTGCACAGCACAAACCTCAAAATATAGCAAACTCTTCTTGTTATCAGTAAGGAAATGCACACATGCAGCATAGACTTGTAAAGATAAACACAAAACACAAGCACTCTTGATCTTTGGCCATGTACAAACATATTTCACATTTGCCAAATACTAGCATACTATAGCAGATGTATAATTTTTTTTTTTTTTGCTGTTACAAAGCAAGGTAGGCTTGAATGACTTAGCACAAAACCATGTCATTCAGAGCTCTCTAATTGAAGCTATACATGAAGAGCTCTATCTTCCTGGAATGTAAAAATGTTTAATTTAGCTCCTTTCATTTGAACAGGCTGTTTTGACTCTGGCCTCTTTGTGGTTTATATATTTCTACAGTCCTAAGGTATATTTGGACAAGTTGCATCAATCGATCACCCTGTCTAATGCTACCACTATTGTTAATAGTATAACCATTTTGAAAGTAAACTGTTCAACAATTTTCCTATTGGGCTATTCAGATGGTTCTGTTTTTCTTCAGCTCAAATAAAGCATGGTTTAGGGTGGCTTTATGAAAGAAAACGCTACTGTGTTGAAAAAGCTAGAAGCCATTCAAATTGGACTGGGCTAGAACAGAACAGATATACAAGAAGATTCTTTTCTCTCCTTTTGTTCCAAGTCAGTGCAAATGTCAGCATGGACATTTGCACCTAGCCATCATTTTAGCAGCAATTCCAAAGAAGGAAAATCTTCTTCTAAGGACATGACACATAGTGTTTAACACATACTAGCTCTTTCATCTTGATATTTCCTGTTGTACAAATCCCAAGGAGAGACAGCAAGTTTATTTTTGTTGTCAGAGTATTCTTTTAACATCAAACACATTTGTAGATGTGTTTATACAAAAATGTTTATACAAAATCAGAAACAACCTTTATTATTTTTGAAGTTAGCCTCACAGTTCTTGACCAGATGATACAATGATTTCAGCATACCCGTAAGGGTGTAAGATTCAACTCAAATCTATCCCAAAGTCAAAGCACACATAAAAAAACCCTGTCTTATTTGTGAGTGTATCACATCCCCTGTCATGCACCAGGGGATCTGCCAACTGGACTGACCTGGCCCAATCAGAATTTTACGTACTGCAGAAGGCAATAAAGTTTCTATAGTGTATATACAAAATATGCTAGAAAAAAACAGTCTGGGTTATTTCTGCCTCCAGCAAAGGCAAACCCACTCATGGAATTGCTTTTGCTCAAGGACCTGTGTGCGCTTGGTGGGTAATGTGAGAGGGTGGGAAGTCTGGAAGAAAGGGTGTATACTGTCCTGGTTTTGGCTGGGATAGAGGTAGTTTTCTTCCTAGTGGCTTTTAGAGTGCTGTGTTTTGGGTATATTATGAGAATATTTGAAAACACACCAACATTTAAGTTGTAGCTCAGCAGTATTTACCCTGGTCAAGGACTTTTCAGTCTCTCATGCTCTGCCAGTGAGGAGGGGCACAAGAAGCCGAGAGACAGAGACAGGACACCTGACCCAAACTAGCCAAAGGGGTATTCCGTACTATCCAACATCATGCACAGTATATAAACTGAGGGGAGTTTGCCGGGAGTGGCTGATTGCTGCTCAAGGATGGGCTGAGTATTGATCAGTGGGTGGTGAAAAATTCTAGTGTACATCACTTGTGTTTATTGTACTTTATTCCTCTCTCTCTTTGTTATCTCTCTTTTATTTTTCATTATTATTGTTATTGTTGTTGTTGTTATTATTATTATTTTCCTTTGATTCAATTATTAAACTGTTCTGAGCCCACAGGTTTACCTTTTTCTGATTCTTCTCCCCATCCAACTGTTGGGGGTGGAGAATGAGTGAGCAACTGTGTGGTAGTTGCTGGCTGGGATTAAACTACAGTTCAAGAGAGTTGCTGAGTCTGGATTTCCAGCAGAGGTTCAGTAGCAATCCCACTTATAAAGGTTTTATTTAAGTATTACTATTCATTAAAAAAAAGTATCCTTTAATATGAACTTTATCTTAAAACTTTAGTTAGATGCACATGTTAGGAATAACTAAGGCCTGAATTTTCATAATTGGACCATGTTTGGAGGGGGCTGTGGGTTTCAGGTAATTTTTTTAGTTACTTTTTTAGTACCAATTTGAAGAATCTAGAGTAGAATTTTTAGGAAAGGCTGAGCTGTGTCTCCTCATGTTTTTAATTGAACTGACAAATTCTCATCAACACTGAGCACAGAGATAGTCAAAGTAGTTGTTAAGAGAAAAGAACAACCACTGCATATAAAGTGAATCTGGGAATGAGAAGTGCAATGTAAAAGTAAAGGGATTGGTAGAACAAAAGAGTTGTGTAAGTGAGACAAAATCAAAAATTCTGAAAGTGTGGCAAGAAAAAGACCATAAAGTATATGGGAGTCAAGAGAGCTTTTAAAAAAGCGCTGTGATGTTCTGCAAGCAAACCAAAGGCAGAAAATATTATACCAGAGAGGTTACAATACAGTTCTTTTGTTTCCTTCAGCTTATGAACTGACTAGACACACCTTCTATATTAGTCTATGCAACTTGAGTAATAGTGGGGATAACATGAGAACTAAATTTCAGGCTTAAATATGTAATTCAGAGTGTAGAAGACTGGGCAACCTTAAATTGTATTATGAGCCAATAGCACAGTATACTATTAAAGTTCCTTGGTACTTTCCATTATATACTCTTGAATCTTAAATGTTTGCTGGTACTGGAAGCCAGAGAACATCGCAAACTACAGTAAAGCGGAGATAACTACAGGCAGAGATAAGATACACACATCAAAATGGGGATAAAGAAACTATGTATTATCTGGTCTAAGATGTGCAGAAAGGATTCAGTTGTATATAGTGAAGAAGTTTGGAGTCATAACTTAAATTGTTTACTTGTAAACCATTCATATTAAATGAGACTTCATTAGCTATGGATAACCTTACAAATATTTGGCACCATTAGCTTAAATTTAGCAAAGAAAAATTCTCACGCTGAAAATAAAATGGGTTTCCACAGAAAAACAAATATTCATACCCACACGTCCAAGAGCAGGATGCTGTAGGAGCACTGTCTTGTCCGGTTTACTTGTCTTTTTTATTGTACCCTAATCCACTGGTTGCCCATAACATTAAATAACCCCCAGCTCTCTTATGAATTAATTCAGACATTTTTCTTCAAATGTCAATAAAGACTTGGGAAGAAAAGGAAAGAATTCAACAGAAAACCAGAAAAGCCAGAAAAACCAGAAAGTCACAAGGAAGGAAGGCCACAGACCTCACAGAGCCTGGATTTGATTGCTAAGTCCACCAGTATTGTTCAAGTGGTCCTTGTTCTTTCCAAAATTGTGTACCTGCATTTCTTAGCATTAAAGTATATATCACGATGGCATCATGAACCCACGTTGCGATGAGACCTGAATACGCACCCAAATATTCACTTGACCTCTCTTATTGCCCTCCCCTCAATAGAGTCATGTGTTTCCACATGAATGAAAATTGGGTTGTAAGGTACAGAAGAGTCATAAAGTGTTCACATCCACCACCAGGATCAACACTGAGGAGACCAAAAACAAACTGAGGTGCACACCTCCTTCCTAACCTGGAAAGAGTCTGTGGAACAATTATTGATGAATATGCGTGTAACTGGCTTTGATATACCCTTATGTAGGTGTTCTTGGAAAATACATGAAAACGGTCTAAGACCTACATTTTAGGCTGCTTATTGGATGAATACATAGATTTTAACGAAGTCGCAGAGTTTAAGAAGATGAACAGAAATAATGAAAATTGCCTCAGTATAAGTATAAATCACATTCCTCTATTCATTTCAAAGTACTTCAGCCTCTGCTCTCTGCCTAGGGTGGTTAATTCTGAGCTGTGCCTAAGATGTCCTACAAGGCAGCCTTCTATTTAAGAAAGATAAAAGTTACAGAAGCAGGAAGTGTAAAGAGAAAAATAATACTCTCTTTGTGAGACATAAGACTTTTTTCTCCCTTTTTTCCTCCTACGTTTAAGAGAAGTCTACTAACCTTAAGATAAAAATACTACTTACATATTCCAACACTTAGAGGGATTTGCCTAGTATTGTAAAAGGGTAAACATATATCACCTGACAACCTTTAGAATGAGAATCAGGAATTCTTTGTTCTGCTAGTGATGCTCCTTAGAAATATTGTAATGTACTGGTTAGGACATAGGTATCTAGATGACCTTTTATAAACTGAGTCATTGCCTTTCAATTGCTCCATCAATCTATATTATCAAGAGCCAGTGGAACATCTAATATATCCAAGTTTAAAAGCTTTTTAGTGCAAGAGAATCCCAGTTTTCTTTTTCTTGCTGTAACAAAGAAAAACATAATGACAAATTAGGTCTCCACAGCTGCAGGTGTGTTACAGTGCATAGACCAGACACATGGCAAGAAATAACCTTACATATCTCAATAGACTTGAGATGTAGTTAATCCAAATTCACATTATTTAATTCCTTGAAATGTCAATCTGCTAATATTTTAATTATGTTTTCTGTTTTCCTCATGAAAAACAGTGGTAATCTGGATACTCTTTTGTTACTTCTACATTGCTGACAGCATTGTATTTCCCCTGGAACTCTACAATGGTTTAAAACCTTTCCATAAACTATGCTGGCTCTTAATAAAAATCATTTGCCAAAACCTTCAAATAAAATGGACTGTTTGCCAGTGCCTTAATTGGGTATTATTTGTTTTCCCCATCCATATCATCTTAAATACGCTTTTTTTTTTCTTTCCTTTAGTTCAAAATTATTCCTGTTGATGCAGGGAATTGCATAAGGGATAAACCCTTCAATCTTCATTCTCTTGTGATTTATCATACCACAGTCTGTATAATGTGTGCTTCTTGGACACTGATGATAGAAAGCAAAATGATCCAAACATACTGCAATCATGTTTTACTCATACATGACATTTATTCTATGACATTCTAATTTGAGAGTTACTGGAGGTCCCTGTTCTTGAGATGTGACAAATCTGGTATCCATTAGAAGTCAAAATGAATGAATTCTATTAAAATATGTATCTGTGGTTTCTAAAATAACTGAGAGAAAGCAGGCTCAAAATGAAGGTCAACAGCTGTAGCACTGGTGGTTTAGATATTGTCACAGATTTTTCGAATTGGAAAAAACAGTTCCTTGCTGATTATTGTGTAGTATGCATTATAGTTTAACTGTGTCACACAAATGTGAATAGAAGCATTCAGAAGGAAGAGAAGGACTCTGAGTACTCAAAAAAATCTAGTTTGATCTTTATGCAGAAGCATAGCACAGATACCTAGGGACTATATACTGTACTTCCCAGGTGTCACATGTATGTGTTATTTTATGCAAGTATTGACATGTTTATGCTTAATAGCTTTGACTGCAAATCCATGGACACAATTTTATGAATAAAGGTGCATTTTTTTCATTTTCTGTCTGAATTAAGACTTTGATGTATACTTAAGTTCTTGTATTTGTAACAGGAATTACAAACAGGGAATTTACACTTGCAGGATACTCTAAAACTACAGCATAAGCAAGTTTGTGTGGTAAAGAACAGAATATTTTAGACACCCCAGAACTGGAAAGTGAAACAATGAAGATTGGTTATATCATCTTATTCTGCTCTTCTTGTAGAATCACAACAAAATTTCTCACTCAAATGCCTACCACTTCCTCTATGCACAGTGTATACAATCTTTACCTGAATTTAAGCTTTTTAGATTTTTTTTTTGTTGTTATCACAAATTTTTGGTATGAAACCTTATGTATCATTTACTGCATACTATTCAACCCTTTGACCATCACAGCCCTCTTAATTTCCTTATCAAAATTTCAATGGGGCTATGGCTTCCTTTATAGAACCTTACAGTTCCTCACTATTTTTTTCACCTTACTCATCTATTATTTACATGAAACAATAGAGAAAAAAATGTATATTTTTCTGAAAAAGAATTTGATGCACAGAGAGATTGTAGTTAACAAGTGTTTAGGGAAAGGTGTTTAGGGAAAGATATTTAGACATTCCTTGCCTGTGTACTCAGCAACTTACAGCATACAAAATGTTCAGAGCACAGTGTTTTTCATCAATGGCACCAACAGCTTGTCACTGCAACAAACCAAACCTCCAGTTGCTTTACTGCAGAAATAAGGAACCTGATTCTGGAAAAAAACACCAAGGAAAGGTTCTATTTCAGTGATCTGTGCCAAACAAAGACATAGAATACATCTCTCTATGATCCTCTTCAATTTTTCAGATTAAAAATTTTAATTGGATGCTCTTAATTTAATTTTCCTGAAATAATTTCTTGCTTCATTTCCCTCAGTTTTTAACTTCTATAATGAAAGAGCTAATAAACTGATAGAGAAGTCTCTTTTACTGCACAAACCTTTTTAATCTCCAGAACAGGTTTATCTTTTATACTAAATGAGTCAAGGCACCTGTGGAAAATATTATATGACTAGGTAGTTATAGAAATTAAAGTTATATTACAATTAAAATATTTGTGTAAAAAGTGATCTAATTTAAAACAGTTTAGGAAAATATATGGTTAGAATTCTTGCAGGTTACTTTTGGGACAGAATTTCAGACAACACAAAATTAAATTGATGACTAGATCTTATATTTTGAAGTTAGTAGAGATGATGGCATCTGAGGTAGAAAATATTGATATGTGATAAAACAAGGATTGCTGGTTGATGTATTTTCTGATTGCAGGCTGGTTTAGGCAGTCTTGGTAAACGAGTTTGACTGACTGCTAGAATGTCTGAGCTCTACAGGTAGGGTGAGGATTTCTGTAATGGAGGGGTTATATGTAATTTTTGCTTCAGTGGGCATGGTGATTGGCTGGAAATAATTTAAGTGGAGAGTAAAGACAATTTTCCAGGAAAAAAAGAAAAAAGAAGTTTATGACTAGTCTATATGAAAACAAATGGTAGAAAGAAGACTATGGAAGAATGGCTCATGATTACCCTATGAACAGTAGGACTTACTAGGCTATCATTAGTATTTAAGTTAGGTTTCAATTCCAGGTTATATATGCTAAAAACCTCTTAAACAGTTCAAGTGACTGGTTATGTTTCATAATCAAAGGAAGAAAATAACTAATCCTCATTTGTGTTCCCATCCGTTTGATTTTAGTTAATCTTTTCCTTTGACAAATTCAATCCCAATTTGCACCCCCAGAAAACCTACTGTTGTGCTGACTAGAATAACTGCCGGTTCATACTGTGCGATACAACCAAAATCATTATTCTCTTCATTGAGCTCAGTGTTAACTGACAGTTCTTCTCTGTTTCTTTTCTACCTATAATCATTCCCTTAATATCCTGATGGGTTCATACAATGTCTATTTGTATATTAAATACTTAAGACACTGTACAGTTTTTCTCTATATTTTTGTCATTTATAAGAATAACAACAATACTATTTGAATTTTAAATCATAATACATGTAACAGGATTTATTTAAACATAGAAATCAGTATTTTATTTCTGACACTAAAGAATTAACTAGAACTCTTGTCTTGGAAAAAAACAACAGTTCATCAGTGCAAAGGGATGGACAAAACAAATCTGCAAACAGATATACTAGCCACACATGCTAGTATAGTATTTCAAAATAGGCAACAGTCTTTCATTTACAGATATGCTTCAAATCTGTACCAATTTAGTATATAAGCTTAGTATCGGTTTATTTGTGCCATTATTTGACTGTTCATCGCATTGTAGTGTAGATTGTGGATCAGTGAAGATGACAGACAGCCATCCATGTCTCTTGATGACTTTATCAAACCTCAGTCTTCATAGCTCCCATCTTTCAGAAGACCATGAATTTTAAGTCATTTGACCTGAGAAGGTGGATATGCACCTGCAGACTACTGTTTTAAGCAGAGATTACAGTTTTTAAGACTATTTTATTACATTGCAAATCTCATATACAATTCAGTGGTAGAAGGACATGCATTTCTGCATGTCAAAGTAACATAGGATATTAAAGAAAAACCTACAGGAAGTAAAATTAATCAGTCAATAAAACATAATTTTGCAACAACTCAGAATCACAGAATATTTTTTGTTTAAAGGCCATCTAGTGCAATTCCCCTGCAATGAGCAGGGACATCTTCAACTACATCAGGTTGCTCAGAGTAATTTCCAACCTGTCCTTGAATGTTTCCAGGAATGGGGTGTCTACCACCTCTCTGGGCAACCTCTTCCAGGTTTCCCTACCCTCACTGTAAAGACTTTTTCTTATATCTAGTCAGAATCTACCCTTTTTGCAGATAATATTAAATCAAAATCATTGCAGGTAACAGTTAATTATCAAGTTTATTGAGCACTTTACCTACCTAGAATCCTGGAATACCTAGTATCTAGTGATAAGGTAACATCTACCTAGCGTAAATACTTGTGAAAGACTTTTTTTGTTAATAGCTAAGTAAATAAACTGGAGAGAGAAATAAATTATGTAACTCTTAAAGGTTTTGAGAAGGCCTAATACGGAACTCAACAGAGAAACATAAATGCAAAGAAATTTTACAGCCATAAGCAAAAGGCCAGATACTAGCTCTTCCTTAGTTACTTCACTTACTAAAAAAAAAAACCCCAAACCTCTGTTTTACCTCAGAAAAATATGGGAACCCTAATCAATATTTGAAGATGGTATGCTATACATAGATAGCAAATATTATCCTTCATTCCCTTTCTATTCTCTGTCATCACTGCATGATTTTCTCCTTGATGGACATTTTATATCATTCAGCCTGAAAAATAATGTTTGAAAAATATTATTTTGAAAAATATGGGTAAAATTGATAAATCAGGTTAAAGAGTAGATCCTTCTAAATTTAATGTTAAGGTTTTAACATTTCTGTACAGCATTCAGGTCATGCACATCTTTGTTTATGGTGTCATTAAAAGATGCATCTTTCTCTCTCTCCTCCCACAGCTAATATATAATCTAATAGGACTGTGTCCATTTCTGTTCATTATCTTATATATTATCTTCAGGTCAGTAGTTTTGGCTTACTTAGAATCCACTTTTTTTTTTTTTTTTTGAGATGCCGCAGATAGCTGTAAGTGCTCCAGGTAAAAACATACATACCAGGTTTACATTCTTGAATGTTTCCTGATGTAAATCATCCCTTAACTGTACCAAATGAAGCTGCAGTCCACACAAGCACACATCTTAAGCACACATACTAATACTATTTATCATGGTTCCTTTACAGCAAGTCTACAGTCTGTCTTAGTTTAGAGATCTCTATTCAAAGAGTTTTTAATGAATTTAAAGTGAAAAATCATATAAAGTTCATGTGCAAAATACCCTTTGACAACACTAATGTGTAGTGATCAACTACATACGCAATTTCGTAAGAAAACAAAATCTATGCATGTGTTGTACAAGAAAATAGCATAAGTGTGTAAGAAAATGTGTTTTACATTTATATGTAAACATATAAAAAAGAAATCATGTTTCTTTGGATGGAAACTACACACATGTGCAGATATATCATCTTATGTATGATGGAGCAGATAAACAATAGGTTAATAGTTTAGGAATAAAATTAGCGAATTAACTATAAAACTGTACTCACATTACCTTATCTTCCAAGGAAGAACCTGATTTCCTGTGAGTGTAATGTCTTCAGAAGTGTGTCAGTTTGCGTGACATTCAGTGCAGGTGTCCACATATGAGCTAGGTATCTCAGGACTACTTACAGTGTGGGAATTTCTACACAATACAGTCGATAGTACCTAAGTGCCTCAGCTCATTCTAAACCAGACATCTAGTCTTGCTGGTTAACCAAAGGCCCTCCAGGCTCTGCTGAATGTATTGATTGTAAAAGCAGCTTAGATACTTAAGTCTCCTCTAGACATGTACACTGAGATACCTTAGTCTGGAACTAATTTCCTTCCTTTGTGCAAACAGAAGTCTTACAGAATGTTCATATCTGCCCAAGAGTTTATGACTGAATACATTCTGATCATCTATCCAATCCCTACTATAAAAAAAAAAAAAAAAAAGTAATTCTTCTGGCCTCTTACCTAAAGAAAAAACAAAAACCAACCAACCAACCAACAAAAAAAAAAAATAGAAAACACCTAACAAAACTATACTGTACTTATTATTTTGACTGCACATGTAGTAGGACTTCAGCTGGAAAACGAGAATAAATCTTTTAATATTTGGTGAAACTCCAAAACTTGCATTAGCCTTGGAACAAGAACCAGGAAGGATATTAAAAAAAAAAAAAAAAAATCTAATAATTAAATGCAAGAAGAAAGGAAAGAAGCAAACAATTAAGAAAGAAAGAAGAGGAGAAAAAATAATTTCTGCAAAGCGTTTATATAAAAGAAGATGAAAAATGCAGATTTTGAGAGTTGTTCAGGGAAAGCCACTTTGAAGAACAGATTTTCTATGCTGCAGATTTATTCCCACAATCAATTTCTGAAAACTTATGTGGTAAAGGATAATAAACTTGATTTTTTTTGAATATATGTCTGAGTAAGCCACAGAGACATCTGGAGACCTCTTAAAGAGAGCTTTGAATCATCAAAGGATTATTCAGGTTGGAAGGGAGCGCAGGAGCTCTCTAGTCCAACCTACTGCTCAAAACACAGTCAGCTAGGAGGCCAGACCAAGTTCTTGAGGGTTTTGTCCAGTCAGGTCTTCAAAATCTCTAAGCATGGAGACTGCACAAGATCTTTGGGTAACCTGCTCCACTGCTTGACTATCCCTATAGTGGAAAATATTTTTTCTCCTATCAAGCTAGAACTTCTGTTTTCCTTCATTACTGCTGTTTCTCATCCTCCATCCAAACACCACCTGGTGAAAAACCCGACTCATTGTTCCTGATAACCTCCATATAGGTTCCAGGCTCCCCCTAGACCGTGTCTTCTCTAGGATGAGCAAGCCTCAAGTCCCTCACAGGGCAGGTGCTCCAACCTCACAATCTTGGTTTGTCAGCTTCTTTTTTTGTACTGCAGGAGCCAAAACTGAACTCACTGGTCTAATGAATGCTGAGTACAATATGACTATCACTTCCTTCAGTGTACTGAATGTGCTCCTGTTCATACAGGCCAGGATGCTGCTGGACTCTTCTGCTCTCAGGGTATACTACAGCCTCATGCTGAAACCAGGACAACACCATGGGCACACAAGGCCCTTTCAGCAGAGATCGTCACCAGCCACACCACTCCCAGCCTGTAAGCTGAGGATTTATTCCAGCGAGGATACAGTTATTCTTTCCCATATGGAGGACTTCACATTTTCTCTTGTAGAATTACCCATGCTTTCTGTTAGCCCCACCTCACACCCCTGCTTAGGTCCCTCTGGATGGCAGTCATGCCCCTGAGTGTACAGAGTGGTGCTGACCCATTCCTCCACATCTGTCTCTACCACCTCTGCCAGTTTGGTGTCGTATGCAAACCTGATGAGAGCACACTCGTTTGCTTTGTCCAGGACCTTGATAAAGGTGTTAATAATACACTATGATAAAGATACTACAAATGCACCAGCAGAGAATTAGGATTTGTAGGCCACCCTGTCCCATCTTCAGTTAAGTTCCCACTTGACAAAAGCATCTCTCTTTGCTAGGACAAGTAAAAGGCAAGCAGAGAGGACAATCTGACTTCCACAAGCTCTCTGAGTGAGAGGAACCCTGTACTAGCTCTCTCTGCTTTTATAAGCTTTCCTTGTGATGCCAAGAATGGTTTTCTCTGAGCAGAGAATAAAACAGGCTGCTACAGGATTACATTTCCTTGTTCCTTACCCATCCTGCCTGTCTGTCCTAGTAGTTCCTGTCTCTCCCTGACACATATTGTCCTGGCATTGTCCTTCAATTCTGGCATATCTGTTACTGTACTTACAAGAAAATCCAGAATCTACATTAGTTCTGATGTTTGTCCCTACCTCATATTCTGTCTGTGCTACCTTTTCCTTAGCAGCATGTCATTAATATTCTCTTCTATACATAATTTCTTACTTATATTCCTCCACCTTATTCACCCTGACCTGCACTCTGAAATGCACTAAGACTTTTTAAGTGGGGTATTTTTCTTTCAAAAAACCTGCTTGTTCACTGTGAACAGTGAACAAGCAGGTTTTTTGAAAGAACTCCCCATGACTTATGAACCTGTGCTTGAGAAATAATTAAATAATTTGTAAGCTTATTGCTGTTGAGAAGACCATACAAATAAGTCACAGCTACTGAAGAAGTCACTCCAGCTTATTTAAAATGCTTATACAATAGCCCCTTTGAGAAAAATCACTATCATGTCTCTCAGCTGTGTAATCTATTTCAGAATCTCAGGTGTCTTTTAAACCAAGTGTTTTAGGGGATGGACTTTCCTTTTCTTTTTCTTTTCCATGGATAAAGCTTTCCAGGGCAACATCCTGGACTTTCAGCCTGTCTCTGTGTGGAAGGGAGCACATCGCACTACTGATCATGTTTTACCTACTAGGTGACTAAACAGAGACTTTTGGTGTCCAAGGGTGCTAATCTGCAGTTTTCACCGGTGGTGCAGTTTTCTGAGAAAATACATGTGTGAAAAAAAAGAAGTGTTAAAGTTTTCCATGAAGAGCTGGTACCTCCTTTGAATACTTGAAAAGAAGCACTGTATGGGGAAATAATTTAAAAATTAGACTGAATTAAAAGCTTGCATAAACTACATTTCAGAAAATAATTTCCTCCTGCACAGCAAAATTATTGGTCATCAGGTTTGGGGTTCTGCTGCTGCTGCTACTTTTCCAGTTTTCTTGTCAGAAAAGACTCATCAAAATCAAACCAACCCATTCCTTTTAATAAGCAAAATCTAACCAGGTTTGCAATTCAGCTGCCTTTTTAATATATGTTACGGTTAGTTTAAACTGAAATAATTTTGCTTTTGTCGCTGTGAGCCTTTGTATTGCTTCTGCATTATCTTCCCACGCCATACCACATTCCATTGTAAGTCTGCCTACAGCATCACAGGCTTTGTCCTGATCATGCTGATAATATACAAGCTTTCCTCTTGCTAATTCTGATTTCAATTAAGCGATACAGAAGGAGACTCCAGGGCCCCAGACAAAGGTCTCTTAAAAAAAAGTTTTTAGAACACAGACTTTATTCCCCAAAGGTATTCTACTATTTTTGCAATGGGCTCTTCTGGACCCAGTTGCTTTCCATCTTTGTCTTTTCCTCTCCCCTCATGAAATTTCTAACAGTTCAATAAAAGGCCAGGGAAAATTAAAAAAATAACAACTGGAAAAAGTAAAAGGAAAAGAAAAAAAAAACCCAAGAAAAACAAAGGGGGGGGTATAAAGTTGATCAGTTCATATAACAATCAAATTCTGTGAGTACAGATCAAAAGCAGAGTAATCCCATTAGTGTTATGGTCATTAATGATGTTCACATAAACTCAGCTACGAAAAATCACTCATATATTAAGACACACAATATGATTAAATGAACAATTGGGATATGATATTTTCTCAACCCAACACATTGCATCAGACAAAGAGCCAGAGATTAGAAGCTCCAACTTAAAGTAACTTTGTTTCACTAAATTACCACTGACAAGACCAATACAGTTATAAGCAAGTTACACAAGTATCCCAAAGGATCAGGAGCACTGATTGCTGATTTGGCATATGACATGATTGTGTCAAGTGCTCATATCCTGCAGCTTTTCAAAGGTTTAATGTTGATAAACTTCATTATCTCTTTTGTTCAGATGAATAAACTGATAATTTACATACACAATAATCCAGAATAACATTCAGACTAAAATTTATGCCTTCTCAACTATTAATTGTAACTTTTGTTTATGGCCTTAGTCTGCCTTCCCTTGTTATCTACATTTCCTGCACAACTCAAGTACTTAGCTATGTTACAATGAAATAACAATGTCTACGATTTTTGGGAGGTTTTTGCTTGGAAATTCAAGTCTGGTTGGTTTAATCTAAGAAGGATTTAAGACTATTTAAAGAAAATCCTTCTAAGTATCACATATTTGAGTCAAACTTCTGCTTATGAATAAAGTGATTTGTCTGTACAGTAATTCTACAGTGCTGTTTTGTCATCTGATTACACATACACTCCTTCACACAAAGCTAGAACAGGAATAATGTATTTTTCCTGTTTATAGGCAAAATGGGATTTTCATCATGTATCCCAAGACAATTTTCTTGTACATTTTTCTGAAAGTACAATTTAATAAATATTTATTGATAGTTTTAACACTTCCCATGGGAGGATGTTAATCATGGCTAAATCAAGTCTTCCCTCCCACCACCTGCTGGAAGTGAAAAATACAGTCAAGAAAAATGGAACTCTAATTGCTGATGGAGGGTATTTTTTTTCACTACGATCAGTAAGGGAGGTTTCAAATAACACTTCCTTACAATGTAAAAATATTTCTTTGGTTTGTCTTTTTTATCCATATTTTTCTTTTACTCTTTCTTTTTTTACCTCACATTCATCCCAGTTCTTTGGACCTTAACTGTGTGGACTGATGTGGCTCAACCAGATTGCTACATGTTGATGGACTATGCATCTTTGACTTTATGTTTTAAAAGATGCAATATTAAGAGTTGTTTAAATGTGTCAGTTATTTGGGTTTTCCTGAGTAGCTCAAAATCAGCTTTCTGCACTGATGAACTTCCAGTTTGGTGCTTTATATGACTGTGTTTTGTTCCCTTCTTTTCATCAGATCAAGTTACTACTGCTGTAAAAAATGCTGTGGCATTCACTTGAGCTGAATAAGGTTAATTTGTGCATATATAATTTTCAGCCATAACTGCAGATTTGAAAATCTGTTGCTTGTACTCACTGATAATGGCAGTACTTTTAAAACAACTTTCTAACAACATGTCATCGTTTTTTTCCCACTCTCTCTTCTGAGTCCTTTTCTTGAATCATTTTAGAACAGAAGTCGAGAATTTTCAGAATATTGAAAATATGTGCAGAAATACAACTAGTTAAAAATTAAAAAAAAAAAAAAAAATAACCTCAGCCCACCCTCAGATACTTGGTGAATTAAAACTACCCTCATGTATTGTCAGGAGAAGATCTAAACTGGATAAAGGGAAGGAGGAAATATCAAACTAGATTTGATATTGTTTACACAGACTCTGGTACTGCAAGCAGGTAGATTAAATATGCTCCTACTTCTCTTTGCATAAAATACAAAACCATTATTTGTTCTGTAGTTGTGCAGGGTCAAGACCAGAGAAAATAATCAGGACTGTCATAAACTATGGAACCAAATGTTAAACTGTATTTAATGATAACTGTATTTACTCTGCACTTGTTGACTATATTCCCTTACATTCTGCCCACTGATCTATCTCCCTTAAGGCTCTTTTTGACATTACAAGCCATAAGCAATTTCAAATATATTCCAATTTCCTTTTCTAAAGCAACATGTCATGTCTTTCCCCCCAGAATTATCCTAACCCAAAACTTAGGGCAAAAATGTGTAAGTCTTTTACTAAAGATAGTTTCAAGGATCAATATTTTATCACTGGTTTTGGATGAGAGCTGTGAATGAATATGTACAAAGCATGCAGTTCTGGAAGTTTAATAAGAATTTGATTAATCATGATTTAAATATTTAAAAGATTTGAAACATCCTTTTTTTTAGGAATTTAGAAATTTGCCAAAATACTACTTAAGGTAAAAAAAGTAAATACATGAAATAAAGTGTTTTGACACAGCAAACTGAATTTTTTTTGTTATGTGGTGGAGTGATAAAACTTAAAATAATTCTATAATCAACACATTTATTTCTTTTTCCTTCTTGTTACTGAAAAAAAAATGGTTCAGTGGTGCAGAAAAAAAAATAATTCATAATTATGCTGCAATATTCATAATTCTGTAAACATGCTTAAAGGAGCTTTACATTAGTTGAAAACTGATATTTTCAACTTTCATATCTTGTGAACTTTTGGGGTAATTGTATAGCTGGAAATAGCCCTCTGGAAAAAAAAATCAGTGATGACTTCTTGTTCCTTTGTGGTATGGTTTGCTTAACTGTTAAAATGTCCAGATAAACGAGATTTTTGAAACATTTTGTAAATTCCTTTCTGAATTACATGGGATATTATATCAGCTAATCAAGAGTTCATGCAAAACATTGACAGGTGTTCATTTCAGAGTAACTCTGTAGACCTCATGAATGCTTATCAATAAAACTTCATAAAATAGCATGTTATTATTTATTGCTAGCATTATGGCATTATAAAGCAATGCTAATGTGGAATTCTAATACCTCTTCTTACTGGATAAAAGCTGTATGTTACAAACCTGGTTTGTTCCACAGTGGGTTTAAGTGATTTTAGCTACATAAGCAGCTTTTTAGCTAAGAAATAGGAAGTGTGAATTTTACCTCTGCTGTTGGGATGAACTGAAGGACTGGACCATGCAACTCACAGAAACAGCTGTGGATTTTTTCTCTCAGCAAAGATATACAAGGCTATGTAACAAACTTCATTCTTTCTTCCTATGGCTGCTACAATTTCAGGAATGCAGAATGTTTTACAAAGGTGAGTATAGTTTGATTTCTCAGTAGTATTTCATTCCCAGTGGTGTTATTACAGCAAGTTTATGTCTGTATATTATATCTGTATGTAACAGTGTGCTTCAAATATGTCTGTTTTGAAATCTATGCTTTTTTTGCTCCTTTTTTTCTCCATCCAGATAAACTGATCTATAAAAAGAATCCTCCTTGTACTAAGGGGTTAATGACTCTCCAGAAATAGTAATTCCTAACAGTGGCTATTCCAAGATTACCTGAAAATAAAATTTTAATCCTTTGATTTCAAAACCCATCAATTTAAGACGGGGATAGTATAACACTCTTCACCCATGACTTTGATGTTCAGATTTTTTCTTAAATTCCTTTCAGGAAGTCTCTGCACTTACACATACAAGATTCTCTGTTAGCACACCAAGTTCAACAGAAGCTCATTCTGTGCAATGTTAAAAGAGAATTTCAGTGGCCCAAATTCCTAACTAACTAAGCTGTAAATGATAAACAACTGAACAGCATTTTCTGGATTTTTATTCAGCTGTACACGAAAAATATGGGAGAAAAGAAAATTCTTCCAACTCTATAGTAATTACCTTATACTTAATTACATTCAAATTAATGTTCATGTAATAAAACCTAGGTGCTCAGATCTTTTGAATCAGTTTTACTCTTTTCCAAGTTCCAGCAGATGATAACTGAGAAATGGTTACTGTGTGTTTTCTGCTATAGTAGCATTTTAGTGCTCTAGGAGGAGGTGCCATTAAGTCATTTTACATAAGAAAGCAAACTTCTGCTAGATGAACTAGTAATCTAGCAAAAGGATGTTTTCCCACTGGCAGTTCACTCGCGAATGGGCTAGACTTCTCTTTCTTGACACTGTGCTGGTATAAAAGCACTGAACCACGGTAATCACTTAACAAGGTTTCGTTAAGGACCTAGTGAATTGTTGCTTCTAAAATATGGATGTATATTCTACCAGCTGTGTCTGTCTGAGGTGATGGGAAAACACCAATTTCAAGTAGCAAGTTCATGCCACAAAATATCGTTTGCAGAGCATAAAGCTCAGATATAAAATCAAAGGAGAATTATACATGTAATTAATGTATTTTGTCACTGAGAATACTACCAAATAGTTTTACAGTCTTGAAGGACAGTTATGCACGTCTAGAAACTCAATAATTCTCCAATGCAAAAAAATATACAGAGTGTATAAACATTATATACAAAGCATACAAAGATACACACAAGCTGTGTTTGGCTTTAGTGTGAGAATAATGCTGATACCACACCAATAATTTAGTTGTTGCTAAGTAGTGCTTACCCTGATCAAGGACTTTTCAGTCTCATGATCTGCCAGTGATGAAGGGCAGAAGAAGCCGGGAGGGAGCAGAGACAGGACACCTGACCCAAACTAGCCAAAGGGATATTCCATACCATAGCACATCATGCCTAAACGCTGGGAGTCACCTGGAAGAGACTGGAATGCTGCTCGGGTTGGTCTGGGTATCAGTAGTGAGTGGTGAGCCATCGTATAGTTCACCACTTGGGTTTTCAGAATTTTCATTTCTCTTCCCCCCCCCCAATTATTATTATCAGTATTATCAGTATTGGTATTATTTCTATTATAATTATAGTTTATGTAATTTCAATTATTAAACTTTTCTTATCTCAACCTGTGGATTTTACATTCTTCCAGTTCTCCTACCCATCCTGCCTGGGGTAGGGCAGGGAAGAGGGGGGCTGAGTGAGCAGTTGCATGGCACGTCATTGCTAGCAGTGTTTAAACCATGGCAAAACATTAAAACAAGTTTGTTGATGTGTTTAATAACTCGTATTTCATTTTCATCACACGTTTTTCAGTATAAGAAAGAATCCTCTCATGATCATGAGTTGTAATATGCAGAATTACAACATGTAGTGAAGACTTTATTGATCTTTCACAGAGAACTACAGTATTTTCTGTATCTTCTTGAACAGCTATTCCTAGAAAGTCAGAATCGTGCATCAACAGTGCTGAATATCTCCTGCATTGTTGTACAGAGGCAGTGAACAATTCCTGCAGCAAACCAGGGGTACTGCTCCCAAAGGACAAAACAAAGCCTAAACCAAGAAACCATCTCACATATTATCTTCTGCTATCATTCCTGTACCTTCCTCACAATGCTCCTTCCTCTGTGTTCTCTTTTATAGTATCTTTCCTCCAAAGAACAGTTCTTGCTGATCTGGTGTTGTCTGAACAATTAAAGAGTTTAGAAAAAACAAGCAGGACCTGTAAGAAATTAGTAAAATATTTTATCCCTAAATGCATAAGATTAACCTTCTTTCTTACGCACTTTTTCCAATCCTCACCAGCACCAACAGAAATATTTTTTTGAATGACAGACTACTCCTTAAAATCCTGCAACTAAGCTCAACTAAGCTTACAATCTCTGGCACAAACCATATATTCAAAGTGTGAAATGAGAATATTTCATTTCCAGAGAATTAGTGTCTATGTTAATAGAGCTCTAAATATATAATCATATAAATGCAGAAAGACAAATCTTAAATGGGCTTTCACTGTGCAATTATTTCCAGTGTAGACCCGGGAAATCAGCGAGGTTTGTTCACCTTTGGGAGAAATACTTCAGATTTCTCCATGGTTCGACTTTCTGTCTAATATTACATGCAGAAAAACAGGCAGGTTGTGGATTTTGTTAAGCTTTGTCAGATCTCTAAAGCATCATGACTCTCTCCTTTTCTGCTTCCCTCTTGGATTTTTATATAGCGTAATGTAGATGCCAAACAAAGGGTCTTCAAGGGGTGTTTAATTTGGAACACACCCAGCTTCAAACACTTGTTAGGACAATATCTCATCTAGGGAGAGATACACTTCTCTACAGGTAGGGAAAATAAGTTTCAAGATTCTTGGTTTCTTGAACTTAAGCCAGATCTGTCTGTGAATCTCTTATTCAGCAGAGCAGAGTTTTACTTAGACAATACACTTCATAAAATCACAGACATTGATCTGGTTGGGTTTCCCTGTTCTAAGAAGGGCTTGAAACTACTGTTGTCTCTTGAAAGTTGATCTGAGGCCAAAAGTTATCAGACCATGTGAAGTAGTTAGTTGAGCTCTTTTGAGTTTATTGAATTGCTAATGTGCATTAAACTCTGAAATTGTGTGTTCCAGAATTGTTAAGCATCTGATTTCCTCTCTGAAGTGCACCACAGTTCAGACAAAGCTAATATTTTCGCTACTCTTTCCTTTTTTTTTTTTATGCCTTATCTCATATATATATATTCATGTATACTCATTTATATTTATGAAATAAAATTTACATTATGTCTAGAGAAAGGAAATCCTAAATTAGTAACTACTAATTACTTGATTCAAATAGTGGGAGAGGAATCCAGATGACATATGTGTCTCAGAGAGAAAGTGTGGAGAGTTTTATTGATACATGGCTTGGAGAGCGGGGGCATGAAGAGCAGGTACGACTTGTGGGCCAGTAACAGGAGCAAGGTGTAAGCAACAGCCAGGCAACCAATCATAGGCAAGGTCACTGTGTCCTTGTGCCGGCTGGAAAGTCCCTAATTGCAATAACAGGGTGTAAAAAGAGGCTCTAGCTTGCTAAAGTTAACCACAAGAGGGGTGGCGCTGACAGTTAGCAATTAACCAATAATGAGCTCATTATAGATGCTATATAACCTGTAACCGAGCGCTCAATAAACGAGACTAGTTGCATTATAGGATGGACTTGTCTCCCGTCGTTTTCCCACAAGAAAGAAAATAGATTTGTCAACACCTATCATCTGAAGTAATACCAGATTTTTTACCTTTGTTTGAATTAGTGAATTATGTCTTTGAAATGCAAGTATTTTATTGAACATTAAGCAGGTGAAGTGATTTAACTCTTAAGGGAAAAAAACCCTAGTAAAATAAAAAGCAAAATTACACAAACTCCTGATTCAAATTTAGATCTAAAAAAATATTTCACAGAACTTTCTAGCTGCATCAAAAGGAGCATGACCAGCAGGTCAAAGGAGGTGATCCTGCCCCTTTATTCTGCTCTCATGAGACCTCACTTGGAGTATTGTGTGCAGTTCTGGTGTCCTCAACATGAAAAGGACATGGAACTGTTGGAACAAGTCCAGAGGAGGGCCACGACAATGATCAGGGGACTGGAGCACTTCCCATATGAAGATAGGCTGAGAAAGTTGGGGCTGCTCAGCCTAGAGAAGAGAAGGCTGCGTGGAGACCTCAGAGCAACCTTCCAGTATCTGAAGGGGGCCTATAGGGATGCTGGGGAGGGACTCTTCCTTAGGGACTGTAGTGGTAGGACAAGGGGTAACGGGTTCAAACTTAAACAGGGGAAGTTTAGATTGGATATAAGGAGGAAATTCTTCCCTGTTAGGGTGGTGAGGCCCTGGAATAGGTTGCCCAGGGAAGCTGTGAATGCTCCATCCCTGGCAGTGTTCAAGGCCAGGTTGGATGAGGCCTTGGGTGATATGGTTTAGAGTGAGGTGTCCCTGCCCATGGCAGGTGGGTTGGAACTTGATGATCTTAAGGTCCTTTCCAACCCTAACTATTCTATGATTCTATGATTCAGCTTTGTTTCTATTTTATAGCCATTTTCTGTGTGAATATTTTAACACATATATTGATGGCTGGAAAAACACCAATGAGAAAAAACATAAACAAATACTACATGTGCAAGAAGAAAATTCTAAATTACTAGGTACTTCATTAGAAGTATTTGGGGACTACCAGATTTTAAGCCTTTATTCTTCAAAAAACATACTGCTTATATTTTTACACAATAAAAATCAATTAATACACATTCTGGATGTAGAAATGTTTGCACATATTTCTAAATTACATCAGTTCAAATGGAATGTTAATCCATTCTTAAGTGTATTGCTAAATTGGGTCCATGCTGACCTTTATGACTAAATATACATAAGCTTGTGAACAAGCTACATGTTAAGGTTTACATTCAAGATATAGCCTATGAATACTTTCCCAAGAGCAAACATTTGAAAAACGCAATTTGATCAGTTCATGAACAGAATACCAGACCAAGCTAATTAAGTAACTATAACCTTAAGGTATACAGAGCTGAAATTTTTTGCAAGTGGAGAAAATGCAACTGCCTGTGTTCAAATATATGTACATATTTACAGGGTTAGGTATTCAGACCATCATTACAATTTGTTCTATTTTTTTTCTATTCAAAACTGTCCTAATGTATCTCTTAAAATTGTGCTTAATCTTTGCATTGTAAGACAGTAATGGGCATAGAGATTTTTTTTTTCCACAGTTGGGATCAGTATTCAAGAAAGATTCCCATAGTCCGTTTCTGTGGCTGACTAAAAGTCTGTCACAGCCCCCTAAAACCCAAAAAAAAAAAAAAAAGTCCCAGCTCAATAATTTAATTTTAAAGTCCCTATGTGAAGAAAGTTTGCTTGGTAGATTTACTGAAAATTTTACTGACAGAGAGTATTAAATACAAATGTACTGATGGCCAAGACTGATGGATGATTTGATCAGCTCTGGATCTAGTTCTGTATGCTGGTTTGTGAAAAATGTTTTGCATTTTTTTCTGTTGTTCTTAAATGGCAAATCTCCCAATTTTTCTGATCTCTTCAAGTGACCACTCACAGCTGTACACGGCAAAATCATCTGATTAACAATAAAATGCTACATCTAAGGTTATTCCTTTACAGTAAATTAAGAAAGTCTAGCAATACCTAAATGCAGTTCCTCTCATCGTAAAAAATATTCCTAAAACACTGCTGAGTATTTACACACTGGAAATGCCTATTTCTCTCCACTGACTAAAAAAAAAAACCAAAAAAACTCCAGTATGCACAGTCCAGTACTAAAACTGATACGGTGTAATCTAAAGTTAGGTGACAAAATCCAAGATAATTCTTTGCTTGGTTTCAAAATCAAAGAAAGTTTTGTCAGTTTAAGCACATTTTTGGATAAATACTTTTTTTATCAACACAGGTTTAAAATGTCTTGATTCTATTGTCCCATTTTTGATTTAAGATCTGAGGTATACTGCTCCAGCAAAATTAAAATTAGCCTGTAGAATAAATTTTCACTGAGAAAATACTAAATGCCTTGTATCAAATATTCTTTTATGTTATAATCCTCCTACAAGAAAGTTATCACCATTACAGGTTTTCTTTTTTTTTTTTTTTTTTGAGAAATTAAGAGAGAAATATTGCTTTCCAGTCATGGAAAGACTAGCAGTCTTCACTAGAGACTCTAATTCTAACAGACATGACTAAATAGAAGTTAAGAAGCAATCTTGACAAAGTAATTACATTTTTGCAGGTGAAAATCTGGGTCTCTGGCTGTCCTAGCAAGAATTTCATTTTGAAGAAGATTTAATTTAGAACATATTTCTCAATGGGATCTTTAATTATTCTGAATTCTACTATTAATCAAAACATTAAATGTCAGCACTAAATTTTTTACACATTTTCTGATTCAGTCTGCTCCTGAAAATGTCTGTAGTGTTTTTTGAATCCCAGTTCTCATTAGCTGTTTCTACAACTCATATCTGATTTGTATACTTAACTGAATAAAATGACACTATGTCCCAAAGAATATGGAGTTTATTAAAGCTGTACCTTCTTTTCTTGTGTACAGTAGCACTATGCAGCTTCTTTAAACTATGTAATACATTAAAAAAATACAATCAAAGAAGGTAGGAATTAGATGTGAAAGCTCATGAAAAGGGAAATCTGAGGTTTCTAAAGCAGTTTTCAGCTCCAAATTTTTTAAATGCCCCAGTGCCTCTTTAATTCTGACCTCCGGCCTTTACCTATTTGCCTTGCATTAGTCAAACCCTATGTTTTATAATTAGGTAGAAAATGAGATTTTGAGACATATAATTAAAATATTAAGGTTTTACTGTGTGCATGGAGAAAAACATCCTTTCTGCTCTGTATGTTCTGTAGGGATTATCCTTTTCACAGAGAAGTGTAAAAAGACGGCCAGATTTTAGTAAAAATTGCTTTTTATGGATTTTTCACAAAATAAATTGTGGGGAATTTTATTGACATGAAATCCTGGAAATGGGTATATTAAAGCTAATGGGTAAGGCAAACCTTATGAACAATAATTCTGTCATAATGAGCCACGATAGTGGCAGCACATTACTCCCCAAAAAGGCTGTGTTCACACATAATCCCTCTCCCTCCCTCTCTCTGGAGACAAGACCTGGAGGTCTTCACTGGAGGAAAACAGTTGGTCTAATTTCATCCTTATGTGTACCTTGTTCTCCTGACGAGAAGCAGAAAGAAGTAACATTGGAAGTTTAACATCAGTATAAGTGATCAGTAACAAAGTTTCTATTTGTGTTCCATAGTACACCTTCATTCAGGGCCATGTTTCTAGGGTTCAGATCAAAATCTTTCCTGAGCTATTTCACTTTAGTGAGTTATCCCATAGTATGCTGTAGAATTTTTAGAAGCAAAACCACAATATGTTATGTCCAAAACTAAACAGCCTTGCTAAGAAAACTGAATAGCTGAATATAGTTCTTCATAGCTGTCCTCACTAAAAATAAAAACATGTAAAATTTAATTACATAAAATTCATGTTCTATTATCTGGTGAGCTAGATGCGAATAGGATCTTGAAGAAAAACCTCACTCCATACTTAGTAAACTTTAATTTGAATAAAAGCCTCAATAATTTCTTACTCCGTTCATGTATCTACTGACAATGTAGCGGATTGATACCGCTAAATTATTATCTCTTATCGAAATTTCAGAGCAGATCTGGATTAAGATTTCACAAACCAATTATATTAATGGAACATAGAATCATAGAACCATAGAATAGTTAGGGTTGGAAAGGACCTAAGATCATCTAGTTCCAGCCCCCCTGTCATGGGCAGGGACACCTCACACTAAACTATGTTGCCCAAGGCTCTGTCCAACCTGACCTTGAACACTGCCAGGGATGGAGCATTCACAGCTTCCCTGGGCAACCCATTCCAGTGCCTCACCACCCTAACAGGAAAGAATTTCCTCCTTATACCCAATCTAAACTTCCTCTGCTTTAACTTTGAACCCACTACCCCTTGTTTTATCACTACAGTCCATAATGAAGAGTCCATCCCCAGTATCCCTATATGCCCCCTTCAGACACTGGAAGGCTGCTATGAGGTCTCCATGCAGCCTTCTCTTCTCCAGGCTGAACAGCCCCAACTTTCTCAGCCTATCTTCATATGGGAGGTGCTCCAGTCCCCTGATCATCCTCCCGGCCCTTCTCTGGACTTGTTCCAACAGTTCCATGTCCTTTTTATGTTGAGGACACCAGAACTGCACACAATACTCCAAGTGAGGTCTCACAAGAGCAGAGTAGAGGGGCAGGATCACCTCCTTCGACCTGCTGGTCATGCTCCTTTTGATGCAGCCCCTGATACGGTTGGCTCTCTGGTCTGCAAGCATACACTGATGGCTCATGTTCATTTTCTTATCAACCAATACCCCAGCATCAAGGACCCATCAGATTTCAGAGGCCAGATGAAGCTGAAGAAACTGAAAAACTGCTGGAGTGGGTAAAAATAGACATGGAAAATAGATATGTAAATTCTGTATGCCAGAATAACCATGCTAGATTAATTACTTCAATATTAAGACCACTTTCAGTGGCTTCTCTGGTTTTGAATACGTGCCTTACCTGTGTAGCTTTTTCCTAATTTATTTATAGAAATACTTTAAAGAATACCTTTAGAGATAAGGAAAGAAAAACAGGGATATAATGACAAAAAAAATTATACTATATGGCCCAAGGGAAACCCATTACATTTCAAGCAAATCAATTCTATTTGTTTTCCTTTCTACTGATGTATTTTTAATGGAGATGTCCTGCCCCGTTACAGGTATTAAATGATGGAGAGCGTTCGATGTTACATTTAGCTGTGAAAGAAGTCAGATTAAACCAGAGAGTTGGCAGGCTGAGTGGCAGAGGGCACAGACAAAAGGTGTGGGAGCAGAAAGTAAAAAAGGAATCATAAATGCCTTTCCCTATGTTCTCTCATTTGCTTTGATCACAGTCTCCTCCAGTATGTTTAAGAGGTTTGAAAATGGTTGAGATAGCACATCATGCTGAACTGTTGCACTAACAACAAACTAAAAAATATAGATGTGGAAGGATAGGGAATACAAATAGGTAGAGAGGTGTGGAGGAAGGGAAGAAGTTGCCGTTTCAGAGAATAAAGGCTGAAGAGGGCACAAAATAACAGGAAAAAGGGAAGAAAAGATGAGGATACTGAAAAAGCAACACTCAATATGTAGAGAATATCAGGGATTAGGAAAAGTAAGACTGAGTCAGAAATGGATTTTACACGCTTTGGTTGCTTTTCATACTAAAACCATGAAGGGACCAAAACCTTACCTGGAATAAATCGGTGATGGTTGACTTTGATGCAGTTATAGTCAATCTCCACTAGCAAATATTGTGACCTCAAGGTTTTGGAAGAGAATTATAGATTTGAGAATAATTAAATAAGGATGCAGCGAATTTGGATTTTCTCACTGCAACCTTTATTTGCAAAAAGTGACACCCATGACTTTGTAGGTGAAAAATCACTCAATGGTTCCACTTTTTAAAAAGACAAAGAGTTAATTCCTAACAGGAGAGAGCAAAATCCATGCCCTTCAAGGACAGACTTCTTTAAAGGTAATGATTTTGGTAACTTCTGACTGAGATGTAAGCACAGGGATCAATGAAAACATACTTTGCTTCCTATGTCTCACTTTAATTTGTACTATGCTAGTTATCTGAAATGAAAATATAAAGGGCAGCACCCTCTCACTCCCAAAACCTGGTAGTGTGGCTACGCAGTGAAGGGGAAATTCTAATTGTAGCATCTCTGTAACTTCTCATACATCAAACCAGAGCAATATCACCATAAACAGCATTATGACACTTGTGCATCAATGTCAGTCAGGTGAACACAGATGTAAAAAATATCAAGAGTGAACAACCAACCCATAAGGTGGATTTCCTAATGTTTTGTTCAGCCTAGCCTGTTTTGGTTTTTTCTAGGTTTGGGGGGGAGTGTTTTTGGTTTTCTTTTAAGCAGTGGTGTTTCTTATCTTTCTTGAGAATGATGTTCTTCAATCTCAGGACAATTTTTTATGAATGGAAATGTTCAAGCTTAAGAGTGTGTTGCCTACTCATCACTGTAACTCCACATGTGCATACCTGTAGTCTTTCAGTGCTGCACTGCAGAAAAATTACTGGTTTAGTCTGGAGTACAAATAGCCACAGAGAAAGAAATTATTACACTAAAATTCAGTGTAATTCACTGTTTAGCAGCTTTCCCATATACGAACCATAAAGCCAAAAGGGTTTTCTGCTCAGTTATTGTCCAGCAAATTCAGTGGCATCAAAGCTCTTCCCAGTATGAAAGCATTGAAATATATTCTTATTAGAACTCTTCTTAATTTTCCTAGACTGCCTTTTAAAAATATGTTAATTCTGATTAACAGTAAGCCACTGGCTTTTTAACCAAAGATGGATGGAATCCATAAAATCTGCAAAGAGGTGACCAGTTATTTTATGGCAAGTTTACTTAAAATAAATACCCAAATAATAACAACAATAATAACAAAAATAAAGTCTTATATCTCTGTAAAACCCTATTTTTTCATTTGAATAACAAATTCATTTATGAAATCCAATTTTTTACTACTATTTACACCTTACTGAGGTTTTTAAATATGAGGGGTGTATTGGGGTCTATTTGTGATTTTGTTGTTCTTTTTAAACATCAATTTTAGGTCATGAATTAAAAAAAGAATGAAAAAGTACTACTGATTAAATTGTAGAAATTTCCTGTTGTAAAACCTTGAATCACATTCTTGCTCAAGTTTTGTTGATCAGCTGTTTTAAACTTTCATATGTTTGCCTGATTAATAGTGAATCTTCAGAATTTCTTTCTGGTCTATAATTTGAAAGTTATGGATGCATAAAGCATTTGAATCTGTTCCAAAGCGTTGTGTTCAAACCGACAAACCCAGGTGTTTTGATCACATGCTGCCAAAGACATACGCAGCAATAAATGTATCTTCCATCTATTGCTACTGCCTGCCTACCCAAAAACCACACAGAATAAGTTAAAGTTCTTATGGAGTAAAAAGTATCACAAATGCCAGACATGGATCCTTTCATCACTTAGATTTTTCAAGGCAGAGTCCAGGACAGAAGAAATGAACGATAAGGAAACATGCCTTTTATGGGCTTATGTGACAATAAAAGTTACATAATATGATCTTGTATAAAATCTAATCTGACCTCATATAAAATCAAATCTGACTTTATTTAGCTGTGGCTTGCCCTATCCCAAGTTGGATTTTATGCTTACACACTGAGGAGCTATTCAGAATACTTTCACTATGAGGTCTTGCAATACGGCAGGATGCTCAAAAAGGTAGTGGAGTCTCAACCTTTGAGGTTTCCAAGACCTGACAGGAAAAAGTCCTGAGCAACTTACTCTGATTCCATAGCTGACCCTGCTTTGAGCAGGAAGGTGAACTAGAGACCTCCTGTGGTCCCTTCCAACCTGAATTGTTCATCAGTTCTGTGAACCTGCAAGATGTTCATGATGCAATGCACATATTGGTTGTAACAGGTCTGGATTTAGTTCATATCACTTGATCCTTGTTTAACCAAACAAGTCAGAATAAGCCAACATTCAGAGTCCTGCATGATTGAAAGCATGGTCAAGATTCAGAACTACCTTTAGGATTCAATAAGTAGGCTTACCAGAGCAGCTACCCTTATTTTTTTCATTTGTTGTGTTATGTTGGTAACATGATACTTGCTTTGGATTCTTTCATGAGGTAGAAAGTTAGCAAGCAAACTCAAGACCTAGAGCAGTTAGAAATGGCCAGGTCCACATTTCCTTTATGAAAGAGAAAGTCACTATACACCCATTAGAAGGAAGACTTTGAGTGATTCATACTCAGAAGGCCACTTTTAAGCCAGTGTAATGTTTACCTTTAGTCCACCTCCTATAGTCAGCTTTAAGTATGGGAAGGAGATTCTGGAAAGACAAATCCTGCTTTATTTGTGTGCTTCAACCTTTACTGATTGTTCTGAAATAGATTGACTGTATTAAAAATTCAAACAAAACAGAAACAAACACAAAAAACTGTGACTAGACATACATTGCCTGCAAAAATGTCCTTGTTTTCTAAATTTTCACTTTCTTCAGCAATCATAAATTATAAGGGGAAGAGACCAAGAAAATCCTGAGTACCAATACCAAAACAGTACCTGAGGAAAGCCTTGAGTCACTGCTTATTTTTCTTGAATTTCACCCTCTGTTCATTAATTATTTCCACTTTATAATTAAGATCAGTCCCCAGAAGAGATTTCTCCAGAGAAGGGGAAGTATTTGTCAGTGTACTGGGAGTAATGAAAAGTTTTAAATATTAAGGGCTGACATGATAATATTTAATTTGACCTAAATCACATAACAGCACAGCATAAAATGTCCATTCCTTTCTTATATCCACCCTTTATGATAAGTGTGGGGGGAATAAAATCCAGTAGAATATTCAGAAATCTCATACAGAGTAGGACTTTTTCTTAACATGGGTCAGAACGTTAATCGAAACAACTCACAGATACTTATTTACATGAAAATCTTGCTTTCCTCCTTCTCTTTCATTTCATGGATATTAACTCTTTCAGTGCCTCACTTATTCTGAAATCATATATCATCCCAGAGTCAAATGTCTAGTGCTCTGAAATAAGAAACAAGCTAATAAAAAAGTTCAACAAACAAAACTTCCAAACACATGACATAATTTGCCAAATGTGGTAAGTGATTTTTCTTCAAGCTGAATGCAACATTTATTTTTGTTACATTCAAAATGTATGTACAGAAATTAGTCTTAATAGTAACTAATTATTTCTTTCCCAATTGTTTTTTTCATTCAGTGGAAAAAATACACTTGACAATAAAGGACTTCCCCCCACCTCTAGTTGGTAAATCATTTGTATATGTTGTGCATTTGAACATATTTATTCCAATTAATGTGTCAACAATTCATAAAAAGCTTGTACCTTGGAACAATTAAAAAAAAAAAAGAAACTTTATCAAAGACGTTTCATGAGCAAGGCAGGACTTAGTCTTCCAACAAGTGTGAGTGTCTTCTCCACAGGTTTTTTTCTTCCCATTTCATCCTTGCAATCCTGTATTTAATGCAAAATATTTTAATAAAACACAGTTATTCAGTTGCTTAACCTTCATATCCTTCCTAAAGAGAAGGTTTTAAAAATCATCTTTGAGAATTAAGAATTAGATTAAATCTAAAAAGTTTAGATTAGACATAAGGAAGAAGTTCTTTACTGTAAGGGTGGTGAGGCACTGGAATGGGTTGCCCAGGGAAGTTGTGAATGCTCCGTCCCTGGCTGTGTTCAAGGCCAGGTTAGACAGAGCCTTGGGTGAGATGGTTTAGTGGGAGGTGTCCCTGCCCATGGCAGGGGGCTTGGAACTAGATGACCTTAAGGTCTTTTCCAACCCTCACTATTCTATGATTCTATAAAAAGACAAACACATTGCAGATATTTGAAAATCAGTGATCGAACTGTACAGTTGTTAATATGCTTCATATTACCACAGGCTCTTTAGTCAGTAGCCTGAAGAACACTACAGAGTGCTGTCATTTTCATGTCTATATCTGAGTGAGGTAAAGTCAGTTAATAAGGGAAAGGAATGTTGAGGTAAACTGGTTTACATATTTCAAACCTCTGATTCCCCTAGGGAGAGGGTAAAGATCTGTATAATAGTACAAAACTGAGAATGAATCACAGAATCCCAAGGGTTGGAAGGGACCTCAAAAGGTCATCTAGTCCAACCCCCCTGCAAGAGCAGGGTAACCTAGAGTACATCACACAGGAACTTGTCCGGGAGGGCCTTGAATATCTCCAACGTAGGAGACTCCACAACCCCCCTGGGCAACCTGTTCCAGTGCTCTGTCACTCTCACAGCAAAGAAGTGAAGCATAGAAGACAGACAGCTAGAAGACAATGACAGCTAACAGGAGAGTAAGAGTGAAAGCAGTGGTCTGAAGCACTTATGGACACTGATAAAGTGACAATTCACTTAGTCAGAGCATGAAAACATTATACCAGAATCTACTGCTATTTTACAATTGAGGAATTTTATGCTTTGTTAGGAGGAACTTTTGAAATATATGTGAGTGTCTATTGGCTTTCTTGCTACTTCATTTCTTTATATTTGCTGGATTCAGCAAATAGGGACAAACATCACTTTTTTTTTTTTCTTTTTTTTTAACTGTTCAAAACAAGTTTGAAAAAACACCGGTATAATCCACAAAGAACATGCAAGTCATGGTTTAAGCCCAGCTGGTAACTCAGAACTACGCATCTTATTCCCCCTTTGCTGTCAAAACGTTGAGAGCACTGAGTGCTCTCCTAAGACAGAGAAAAATGACTGCTACAGCTGAACCCAGGACAACAAGCAATTACATATGACTATACAGGTTTAAGTAGATACATAAATTCTTTACCAACCCTTCCCATGACGCCAACTTTGGTCTGTCTTTTCCATCTCTTCACAACCCTCTTTAGTGTCCAAGAACATACTCAAGCTATACTGTTTTTAGAACCCCTCATCTTGTACACATAATTCAATAATATTCAAGATATTAGCGGGTACTTACACTTTCAATTCTACTATTGGACACATTTTGCACCTTTATTTTTTTCCCTAAAAGGTTGGGGAATTTTTGACATTCAAAAGAGAATTGGAGACAGGATGTCAAGAGAGAAAAATAAATTAAGTAGGTCAACCTATGTCTTGATGTTGTAACTCTGCTTTCCAATTCTTGCAAAGTCCAAATGGCTGGTCCTGGTTCATTGCTAACTTTTATTTAAATAGCATAATCTAACAATCTTATAGTATATTTGTTCACTTATTCCCTATCAAGAAGAAAATCAGTGGGCGTCACACTGAAATATCCTGAAGTGCTTTGCCATGAAATATTCCTGTGGTGTGCAATCAGATGTTTCTATAAATAGGTAGAACTATGAAATCAAGAAATGACACCATACCAATTAAAATTCAGCACATGCTAAATCTGTTCCCCCTCTGAAGTTTACTTGGTTCAGTGTTTCAACAGCAGACATAGTACTAGATGATTAATACATCAGCCTCACAGTATGAAAGTTGGTTTAGTTATGAAATACATGAAAATTATACAAATGTTCCTGACTTAACCTCTCCATTTAACATTTCTCCATATGGCAGATGAGCCACAAAATCTGGTGCAAAGATTCTGAATTACTGATATATTCCATCCCACAAATGGAATTTGTAGCAGTTGTGCTTGAAAGTCAAGGAAATGTGTGGAAAGCAAGTTAAATCTATAGTATACATACTACATAACACGAGTTTCCAGCTCTTATTTTGGAGAAGGGTTCATAAACATCTTGTCAGTCAGTGATCAATAAAATCACAGAAAGAATCCCAAACTAACCTTTAAAAAGGAAAGCTTGTGGACAAAGTAAATTATAAAAAACATGGCAGTTAATGCATTCTTTCTGAAGAAACCCAAGTGAAGGAAAAATTGGCAGAAAGGACCCAAGTAATACAGCTTCTGACAATTTTTAGAAAACACTGAAAGATCTCTTCTATACTAGAAAAAAATCCTACCAAACTAGATGACTCTAAAGCTCTCTTTTTTCTTCAGTACTGTTCTCGAAATTATGATGAGATAGGCCAAGTTGAATGGGGCTTTGAGCAACCTGGTCTAGCAGAAGGTGTCCCTATAGGTGTCCCCTATGGCAGGGGGGTTGGAACTAGGTGAAGGTACCTTCCAACCCAAACCATTCTGTGATTCTTTGATTCTGCCTTTGTGATAACTTTACCTTCACAGAACAAAATATAAATCTTGTAAAGTATTCAAAACACAAAACATATAGAAACAGCTATCATAAAGCTAATTTACAGCTCTCGTTGACATCACACACCAAGATTAAACTTAACAGCTTTTAAAGTGTTCATGGCACCCAAGTTATGTTCTTGCTCTGATTTGCCCTCTTCAGCAAACTTTTTTCTGATTATTCATGTGCTAGAGCTCCCAGCTGGGTGTCTTAAGTGTGCAGCACTTATCATTGCAGCCCAAAGATAGGCTTGAGTGAGAAAGTGAGTCAGCACTCGTAGCTTCATTATCACTCCAGAACAGTTTGCCTTCAAACCTGGTTTCACACAAAGAATTATATGCATTAATCTTACATATGAATTGTGATTGCCAATATGTACTTTTAGAGTGAAATGTAAGATTCAACACGGTAAGAAGTGTCATGCTGAAGCAACTCTTCTTTATATATTGTAGCAGTCAGCTTTGTGTGAAAAGGCAAGCTGATTGTGTGGCAGTCAGTCCTGAAAAAGTAGGCATCTGTGCCTGTCAATCTGCATATAAGAGTCAAAAAGCAGCATAACAAAGTTGTGAAAACAGGGAACCAAGTTATGAGAAAACTTTGTTTTCATTATGTCTAACCTCCTGCTACCCGCTAGTGTCCTAGCTGACTTCCAATAGTTTCATTAATGTAGCTTTCCCAGTCTCCCTCAGGAGTTTAGCCATTTGCCCCATACAGTTCAAAATCTTTTCTTAACGTCTAGCCTAAACACTTCCTTCCTTAGCCTCAAGTCAGTGATGCTTGTCTTACATCTTCTGAGACTGTGAAGAATTCCCTGCTTTTACTTTCTACTGCTGTATTGAAAGCATGAGTCTGAACAAAAAAAAAAAAAAAAAAAAAAAAGAGAAAAAGGTCTCCCCAGTCTAAAAAATCCTTCAGCTCTCCCATAGACTGTAACAACAGGATTATCAAGTCTTTTAACCTTCTGGTTTTATCAGAAAGTTATAAAGAAGCCTGACCTGTTGTATATTACTATTAAAGCAGCACTACCCTGGATTAAACAAAAATAATCAATAGACTGTGCCTGTCAAGCACTGACAAGAAGCCTTTTCCTCTTTCTGCTTACTTGAGAGGAGCCAACTAGCCTGATATATGTAGCCTGAAAGAGGTTTTAATGAAAAATTCTTGCAATATAAGATTGAATGCTACCGTTAAGGTTAAAAAAAAGAGGATAAAGTACTCTGTTGTAAATTTATGTAAGGCAATTAAAATGCATTTCCACATTGTATTAACAGATGACATACTGTTTCTAAAAATAACACAGGGATGAACTGAAGTGTTTAAAGAATTAATCATTTGGATTAAGACACTGAGGGCTATGGAAATCTGAGTCAGATCACAGAGGTAATGAACTGCTAGGCATACATCATTATTCATAGCACTGGACATGCAGTTGAGCAAATACTGTAAAACACAGAACTGTAGCACCTGACTTAGTGTTACCATCCCACCACTACCACAAAAGACCCTAACACAAAAAAATCACACACAATGGACTGCAGTTAATGAATATTGGTCCTCTCCAACCCTAACTAGTCTATAATTCTAATGAATAATGGTTTACTCATCATTTTGTTTGAAAAGTTTAATCTATTGCAAAACTTTACCAATATTTGAAGCAACAAAGAAAATAACCATCCCCAAATTGAAAATAAAACCAAAAGCAACTGAGAAGCACAGAAGAGATTCTATACATATTTTAGATACATCTCACTTACCAGATCTCTTCATAGAAAATTGTGCTTTTGGTGTTCATGAGACATTTCCTTAGACCATCCCATGTGGCAGCAGTGTATCAGTGTACAGTCGTTTTAATTATCAAAAAAAAAAAAAAAAAGAGGTTTTGGTTTGTTATCTTCAGTGTATTCTGGGGTCATGGTACAAATATTCTGTGGCACAAATATAGTTCTGTTGCTGTGGCTTATCGTGGTAGGCAGCCAATACAGCTGAAAAAGGTAAGACACATCAGAACTTGAATTTTCATGAAGTGCAGAGGCACACTTCATGCCCAATGTTTAAGCTGACATGACAAAGACATAATTTTCTTTCATGAGGATCCTTTGTGCAGGATCCGACTCAGAGACTTCAGCTAGAGTTTTCTCACACATCTGTGGCACAAGTTTACTTCAGGCTATTGCTAATCTTGTCAAAGTATTGACAGAATCATGTGTGGACATGTACTCCAGGAGAAAAAGCCCACAGAATTAATTTGGTTCTTCTGATTAGATAGTTGTTTAAAACTACAGTATACTGTATCCTGGATTAACACTTTGACAACCTGTATTTTAAGAGACTGTCTTTCCCCTAGATATACAGATTATACTGAGCATATGGGAATGTATACTGAATCCAGCTTTCTTCATGCACCTCTGCCCCAAATCAATAATCAGTATAAGACACAGCTGTATGTAGTTCATTGTTGTCTCCAGTGAGAATGGATGGAAGTAGCATTTCTTGAAAATCAGCTTTCTCCTTATCCTTGCAAAAGAGGAAACCTTTAGCTTCCATGTGATGTTAAAGCCTGATCACAAGTGAAGTGTTCTCAGAAGTTTCTTTCCCCTCCAGTTACACCCAGCCTGTAACAGCTGACCATAATGACATCATCAGTAATTGAAATTGATGAGGCAGCTAACATAAGATTCCCTAAACCAGTGTAATCATTGGTCGATGCTCCAAAGGATGTTTTGCTTTTGCTAGCTTGAGATCTGTTTTATTACACAAACAAGGGTGACCTTTAAAATAGCATATTTGTTATTAAAAAAAAAAAACTCTTTATAACCTGAATTTATTGCCTATAAAATTACTTCCCAGCAGGAACCTTGATTACAATCAAAATAACCCAACAAAATAAAAGTTTGCTTGTGATCAGTTTGATGTGGTAGTAAAATCCTAATTACAGGAAAGAACACATTCGAGGTTTGTGGTATTGTCTATAAAAGCTGCATAGAAACTAACACTCAGTGATGTGTATCACATATGGGTAAGCTAAAGATTATTTTTAAAATCAGGATTTCTACTGACAAAATATAATATTAGCAAAAAATATAAAATCAGAAATCTAAGAAGAAGTTATTTATTGGACAATGAGCACATGTGCAGTAGTTGGATTCTTCCTCAGTAAACAGAAGATAAAATAGACAATTATGCATAGAGTAGTATGGTACAATGCTTTTAGCAACTACACATTCCAATATGTTGACAAGTTCAATTTGAGGGTTATATTTGTTTTGTATTGGGTGGGTTTTGGCTGATTTTAAAAGTAAAATATTTCTAGGTCAGGACATCTGAAAGCCTGAATTTACAAAACTTTGCTCTCTTGATAACTTCTAGACTAAACTAAAAGCTAAAAGACATAAAGAGTCAGACAGCACTCTTTTTAAAGTAGGATTTTATGAATAAATAGAATAATAGGATTTTTATAAATAAATTCAAATTAACTTTTATATTAAAGTAGAGGTCTTTCAGACTTTGAGTTTTCAGCTATGCTTTCCTACTATCCTGCCTTCCTTTCAGATGGCTAGTTTTTTGGAGCATAGATATAACTTCTGTAAGAAAGCTTCAATCTGAGATACAGCTAGTGGGTTTTTAGCCCAGATATCATGCAAGAACATGGCTGTAGACCCTAGAGGCTTCTTACAGTAGGAAGTAGGACACATTGTACAAATCCCGGAATAAAGTGCTAAGCTGCCTTCTAACTGGTCTTTAATAATATTTCGGAAAGATATTTCCTTTTCAGTATTTTAAATTTTATTCAATCATTTTCTCTCTTTAGTCTGTGCAAACCCACAACTGGGGAAGCTTCTGGTAACATTAATTTCATAACAATACAACACAAAAAGTGAAATTTTGCTCCAATGGTGTTGTAAATTGAACTGTTTTACATTGTCTGTTTCATATTCTACTAGTGTTTGGAAAAGGGTTTTTTAGAATCTACTTGATGCCTGTCACTGAATGGTAGATCTTGAATTTCCTGCAGCAGTTCCATCCCTTTTACTTTACTTGGTGTCCCTATCTCTCTGTAACATAATTTTCTCCCCAGTGTGCTGCTATAACTTGTAGAAAGGAAAACAATAATTTACTTTGTAAGGAGAGATAAATATGCTTTGGGTTACATCAGCCCACCTCTCAAGCGTGTCAAGGAATGCCATCCAGAGGGACCTTGACACGCTTATGAGGTGGCCCGTTGCCAACCTTATGAAGTTTACCCGTGACAAGTGCAAGGTCCTACACCTGGGTAGGAGCAATCCCAGGCACAGGTACAGGATGGGCAGAGAAGAGATTCAGATCAGCCCTGTGGAGAAGGACTTGGGGCTGTTAGTTCATGAGAAAATGAACATGACCCAGAAAGCCAACCATGTCCTGGGCTGCATCAAA
>NW_026901633.1:0-504 GCF_033783945.1 Neopsephotus bourkii
CAGTTCTGGGCCCCTCAGTTTAAGAAGGACAGGGACCTGCTGGAGAGAGTCCAGCGCAGGGCAACTAAGATGATTAAGGGAGTGGAGCATCTCCCTTATGAGGAAAGACTGAGGGAGCTTGGTCTCTATAGTTTGGAGAAGAGGAGATTGAGGGGTGACCTTATTAGTGTATATAAATATATAAAGGGGGAGTGTCACTAGGATGGAGCCAGGCTCTTCTCAGAGGCAAACAATGAAAGGACAAGGGGAAATGGTTACAAATTGGAACACAAGAGGTTCCACTTAAACCTGAGAAGAAACTTCTTCTCAGTGAGGGTGACAGAACACTGGAACAGGCTGCCCAGGGAGGTTGTGGAATCTCCTTCTTTGGAGACATTCAAGACCCGCCTGGACACGTTCCTGTGTAACCTTATCTAGGTGTTCCTGCTCCGGCAGAGGGATTGGACTAGATGATCTTTTGAGGTCCCTTCCAATCTCTAACATACTGTGATACTGTGATACTGT